>NC_048553.1:6711977-6964050 GCF_902806685.2 Maniola hyperantus
AACTTGGTTTACAATAGAGCCATGCTCCCATGTTTCCACCTACCATAGTGGTGTTCTAATAGACAGCACGTACGATCATGTGCATGCCTGCCCGCTCTTGCGTTCATTTTATAGCACCCTGCTTTGAGACTTTGTATTTACATAAGTGTATAACCTCTGGCTATGCCAGTAATCCCTGTATTTTACCCCTTTTTTTCCACTAGTGGTAGCATTCAATGTATGGCGCAGCGGAGCAACACGCGCAACACTGATTCGGCATTAGGACATTGACCGCTTGGTCGTTCCTTTCTTCCAATTATTCTCCTTTAGTGAAACAGCGATAGACATAGTGCAAGGTGTCACCGACAAGCACGTCTCCCGTCTTAGACAACCTCACCTCCATATCATTCAACTAGTTGCACCTTAGGGAAAAAATAGCGATAGACATAGTGCAAAGTGCCACCGACAAGCACGTCTACCGTCTTAGACAACCTCACCTCCATATCATTCAACTATTTTATAATTCCACAGACCTGTTTAAATGAAGACTATGTCCTCTATAAGAACACTTAATGCCAAGCACCCATTTCCACAAATATTTCACCACACGAGCGCTAGCTGCACGCACCTTAGTGCGCGATGGCCCGCTCGCCTCTACTCATTATAGTTTTCACAGACCTGTTTAATTGAGACTATGTCTTCCTCCATAAGAGCACTTAATGCAAGCACCCATTTCACAATATTTCCACCACACGAGCGCTAGGCTGCACGCACCTTAGTGCGCGCATGTCCCGCCTCGCCTCTACTCATTATAGGTGTCTACCACTATGGTCTCGTCAGCGTGTTAGAGTCTACGAACGTTAAGTGCTCGCACTTCCATTACACTCACACACAAGAAGCCATATGGTCGACCACCAGTTAATTGCTCAGCCCTCGCGGACCACCCCTTGCAATGATAAGGGAATTGTTCTTTCACATAAGTGTTCGAACTGTGGCCCAACGCAGTAGAGAAAAACTAATGTCAAGTGTTTGATTTTGATTCTAACTCCCGCGACCGTCTGGTCCGCAGGCTCCAACCGACTAGAGACAGTTTTCCTCGATAGACTACATTGACTGGCGGCCGTATGAAAACCTAAATAAAAACCGAATTTCTCATGCACCGACTAGACTGACTGACTTACATTGATAAAAAAAAATTATATCATAATTTTTTTTTTTTTTTTTTTTTTTTTTTTTTTTTTTTTTTTTTTTTTTTTTTTTTTTTTTTTCTTTTTTTTTTTTTTTTTTTTTTTTTTTTTTTTTTTTTTTTTTTTTTTTTTTTTTTTTTTTTTTTTTTTTTTTTAAGGTCCCTATGTTGTATGTAGGCTATGTTCTTACATCCAACCCCCTAAATTTTTATGAAGCATTGCACTCGCGGCCATGCTGAATAAAATTTACCATTACGATGACCATTTACCTTTTCTTCTCAATTTTTAAGCGGGAAAAAAAAAAAGTCGGTTCGTGTTTTGATAGAACTAAACAATTACTAACTAAACAATTGGCTATTACATGACAACTACAAAATTCATTGCTACAGTGGACTCCCGGCAATCCGACAAATTACGATTAAGGCGGTCTTAAATATCCATGTAATATCTTTGTCTTTAATTGTCGGTGTTTTTGGTGTAAAACCAGTACAAATTAACACACGCTAGACCGCATCGCTATCTTCTTTAACTTTAATTTACCTAAGACAATAAGAAGCAAAACTACAACGAGTCGAGCACAATTATATTGATGGTGCGGTAAAAGTTATAACTCGTCCAATCTTGCATTAGCGAACATTGTCAAGTCGGTTTACTGGGCGTCCACCGTATTTTATTTTACAATATGAATATACATAGATATCTGTCTAGAAAATCAACTACTGTTACACCACCCAATAATACAATAACACACATAGTTGATTACACCAATATTAATTATTAGTTATTACACATTGAATGGACTTCTTAAATTGGAATTAACATTATCACTTAGTTCGAATTATAGCATTCATGGATTCCTTCCCTTTGATTACAATACATTTAGACATCGAAGTTTCTAACACCTACTTATTGAGTTACTACTTTACAGAAAGTAATTTGAAAATTAAAATTGTTAATCGTTTTAATCATATCTTCTCCTTTAATTTCAACACATTTTAACAATAGTGTCCTAACTAAATATACTAATTCAGTCACTACTAACATTAAATAATTAAAAAAAATTATTAATTAGTTTTAATTTTTACATTCATGAATTGCTTCCCTTTACCTACAATACATTTAACAATCAATAAAAATAATAATTCCGTAATAGAACTTCACTTATCTCAATTATTAAATAGCTAATTTCACATAACTTTGTTGTCTTTACAGCTGAATGCATAGACTTTACTTCTTATCGATTCAAGAATAATATTTTGATAAATGTATAGCATTGAATTTTCCCCGAATAATTGCCGTGTTTGGATACATCAAAACATATACATTTTTATATGGCACTGCTGCAAATACATACGGACCCTCATACAATAGGTCAAATTTACTTATTTCTTTCTTTTGAGCGCTAGATCGATTACATTTCTTTAGTTTGACTAAATCACCTATTTGAAATTCAATCAGATTATGACGTCTATCATATTTTTCGTTCATTATTTTACTTGTTTCTTTTAACTTCTCTTTAACCCTCTTGCGTATATTCCTCTACATTTAGCCTCTCATGTCCTTGATGGATTAAAGCATCAATGTTAATCTAGTTCTTTCCCCATTCAAAACTCGTATGGAGTATATCCTATACTATCGTGAATCGTGTTATTATACAACTCTTCATTTTAGGCAAAAACCCTACCCAAGTTTTATGATTCTTATGACAATATGCTCTAAATAATCTACCTAGTTCTTTATTGACTCTCTCAGTGGTATTTGGTCGAGGATTCCGAATGGTAGTGTATATAGCTTTAATTCCGAGGGTTTTTAGACATTCCTTGTATTTTTACTGATAAATTGAGAACCATTGTCGGTCATAATAGCTTTTATTTTTATAATATCATTAAACTGTTTTATTTTTGTTAAACAAGTTGACTCGTAGCCTTCCGTAAAGCAAATAATTTAATAAATTTACTGAATGAATCCTGCACTACAAGTATGTAAGTAAAGCCGAATGCTCCTGCTGGTAGCGGTCCATATAAATCCGCCATTACTATTTCTCCAATGTCATTGGATATTATAGACTGACAAGGTCCAACATATTTTATATTATTACTTCTGGTGAGCTGACAAATATGGCATTTCCTTATAATAGATTTCACGTCTCTTGCTAAATTTCTCCAAAACATTCTATCTTTACATATTTGATTATCTTATAAGCACCTTGATGACCCATTTCTTCATGTATCTGCTTTACCATTTCCTCCCGCACACAATTAGGTAGGTATATTCTATCTCCATAATTAGTTTTAAAATATACAATGCCGTCCTTTATTGAAATTCTGTCCCTATATCTTATCTCTCGTCCATTAACAAGACTCTGTATTTCTTCATCTTCTCTTTGCAATTGTGGTAGCATCTTAAGTTTTGAGGCCAGTAGTTTGTTTCCTTTGCATAAATAGTAGATGCCTGGCACCTTAGTTTTTTCTTCTTGTACTTTACGACTATCGGCCGGATATCTAGATAAGGTATCAGCAACTATATTTCTTTACCGGAAATATGCTCCATCTCAAAATCAAATTGTTCTAAATATAACAACCAACGAGTTACTCTACTATTAAACATTTTCCAAGTTTTTACAAACAGCAAAGCTTTGTGATCCGTTCTTATAACGACCTTAGAGCCCCTCAAATAAGTTTCAAATTTCTTTAGACAACTAATGACTGCAAAAAACTCTTGTTCTGTAACAGTCCAATTAAATTCGGGTCCCTTTAAAGCTCTACTATAATAACTTAAAGGTTTAACTTCCCCACCATTTCCTATCTGGTATAGTACTCCAGCAAAACCCACCCCAGATGAATCCGTTTGCAAATAATATTTACTTCCAAAATCTGGGTGTTGCAATTCTATAGTATCAATGAATTGTTTCTTCGTTAAGTCAAATGCATCTTGTTCCTTTCAGTCCATTTCCATCGTTTCTGCTTTTTAAGAAGTTCACACAACGGATAAATACAGTCTGCATAATTCGGTATAAATCTCCTATAGAAATTGCACAACCCCAGGAAAGCTCTTAAATGTTTAATTTTCTTGGGAGTAGGAAACTTTTGTATTGCTTCAACCTTCTCTGGGTCAGTTCGAATTCCTTTAGTGGAAATGATATACCCTAACATTTTTACTTCTTTACATAGGAATTCGCATTTCTCTATATTACATGTCATCCCAGCTTGTTCTAACTTCCTTAAGACTGTTGCAATACTACTTATGTGATCTTCTATAGAGCCCGTTGTGATGATAGCTAAGTCATCAAGATAATTAATACAAAATTGGCGTACTTCTGGGCCTAAAATCTTGTCCATTGCACGGCTAAAACTTCCTACCGCTGTCTTCAATCCTTGTGGTAATACGTTGTATACATAAGATTTTCCATTAAATGAAAATCCTGTATATTTTTTACTTTCCGAACTGATAGGTATTTGGAAATAAGCATTGTTTAAATCAAGTGTAGTTATAAAATTACAACCATGAAATGAGTTTAACACATCCAATTGCAATGGTGGTTTTTCCGTCTCAGCCACCATGTGTCTGTTTATCTCCCTAGCATCTAATAATACCCTAATTGATCCATCTCGTTTCAATGTAAATGTTAGGGGGCTATTGTAAGGCGTCGACGCCCTGGATATTATTTTCAACTTCTCCAATTCTTCTAACTTTTGTTCCATTTTTTGCCTATACGCATATGGTATAGGATATGATTTCTTCACTATGGGATCTTCATGGTTCATTTTTATAACATGCTCATAACATTTACACTTCCCTAATTCTTCTGTAAAAATAGCTTTAAAAAGTGTTAACATACCCAATAATTTAACCCTATCACCTTCCGTTATTTCAGTTCCGATTTTAATCTGAATCGTAAGATCAGTATCCCCTTGTATGCCAATTACTTCTTTTGTTTGAATGTCCAATGGCCCGTTAATAAATGGTATTACATACTTTTGATTATCTTTTTGAATAATTATGCACATTTTATCCTTCCTCAGATTTAAAACTATCTCATTATTCTTTATCCAATCAAACCCTAATATCACTGAATGAGTCAATCCAGGCACAATTAAATAACCAATATCTAAAGTTAAACTACCTATTTTGGTTGGCACTATAACCATTTGTTGGATTTTTATACTTTTTTGCCCTATAGCCCCTTTCAATTGTATAGTACGTGTAGGCATTAAAGGTAATTTCACAGCACATTGTTTTAATTGCAAATACATTGATTCTGATATACAAGTAATATCGCTACCGGTATCAAGTAAACAGTCAACTTCAAAATCTAATAACTTAATATGTATCTCAGATTTTATCTGATATAATGTCTCTAAAATTTCTTGTTCTTCATAAACATTTAAAATTTCACCGTCTAATACGTAAGTTTCTGCGTGGTGTGTCCGAAATTGTAGTAACTTAATTATTTCTTTACAATTTAATTCATTTAGGTATCCTAAACCAGTTTTGCCTGTTTGACCCTTGTGTTCTATTGGCGTGTACAACCCCCCTCCTTTGCCTATTCTCTGCCGTGGTCGCCATCCATATTTCAGCATAATTTTCAAAGCTTTGTCCCCTGTGTTAGTAGCTGTGTTGGGGACCGTTTCCACAGCCACCTTTAGTTTGATTGATGTGTATTACAACCTTGAATTTCATCCAAGTTTTCTCCATAATTTATGTCACCTACTTGTATAGCATTACATTGTTCATCTTGACCGTTATACTGCCGATTTATTGCGTTAAATGGCCTTCGCCAATTCCTGTTACCTTGCCTATTCTGATCTCTCTGTAAGGTCTTTTCCTTATAGGCATATCCATTTCGTGGTTTATCAATTGGCCCTGTATCTTCTTGTTTATTTATATCATCTTGTTTTCTTAGAAATTCTGTTGCTTCAAAAATGGTTTCTCCCTTCGTAATAATCCACATTTGTTGTATTGATTTTGGATATTGCTTCATCATATCAGACACTAATTGTTTTTCGGGTATTTCAAAGGACAACATCTTAACTTGTGAAGTTAATTTTAAAAAATGTCCAAGCATAGTTGGTTGTGTAGATCTATTCCACTTTGCACACACTATTTCTCTCCTTATTTTATTCTGTTCCGTTTCTCCCCAATAAGTTTGCAAAAAATCATATTTAAAATCATCCAAATTCTTCCATCTAGATTTATACAATCTAACCCAGTCCTTTGCCTCGCCTTGTAGGCATTCATAGGCCAATTCTAATTCTTTCCCTTTATTTGGAACCTTCCGAAGATATGCAGTCAAATCTTCTATAAATGTAACAGGGTGACTCTTACCATTATAAAATTTTGGTTTCTCGGTTGCTATATTCATTATATTACATGTTGCATAATCCTCTATCTTAGATGCTGTATTTTCTACAGGCTCTAATTGTACGGAAGTTACATTATCGGTGAGTTGTTGTTCCTGTGCTAAACGATTTTCTAATGTTTTGAATTTCTCTTCGATCATTCGTGTATTTCTGTTTATCAATTTGTATAACATTGAAAATTCTTTATTCCTTACACTAGAAGGCTTTGCTTTTACTAGTCTTCTGCGTTTGGGCGCTACTTCTACATCACCAGCAACATTTCTTCCCGGCATTGGCTGGTTAACATTTATATCATTTTCTGTTACTACATTCTCTGATTGTACTGGTGATTGCGCTTTCCTTTTCCTACCCCTCCTAGTTCTTTGCTCCATTTTTTTTTTTCGTACACTTGTTACTAATTTATTTTTATTTTACTTTTATTAACTAAACTCAAGGAAGTCTCTTACGTGTTAACTTATTCAATGTGACGTTTAATTCTGTAAACAAAAAAAAAATTATTCGGTTGTGTGCTTTACCTAATTTCTCAACCCCCAGATCAGAAGTCATCCAGGCCATAATGAACTCAAGATCTCTTCTGACTCTCTCCACTTCACAAGCAACAATTGTAGGCTTTCGCCCAATTTATCCTACCTATATAATCTTTATACCATCTGTTTAGCCGTAATAACCCAGTTTCGAATCCTGGTCACGGCACCAATTGTAACTATACCGAGGCCTACCTAATGAATCTACCCTACCTCATATACTGATCTACCTAAAGAATACGCTTCCTATTTCATATCTTTTAGTGGCACGCGTATCATCTAACAGTAGAAACCTTTTAACATGTTGTGAACGCAATAACCCAAGGACGTTTAGAGTATCAGAAATAGTGAGTTCATCAGACCTAACGGACCTTACGGGGTATGAGCAGGGGAAGTGGGCATTCACGTATTGAATGCTCAAATGACTGTAGGTGTTCGGGCTTTGAAGGTATGTATTCACGCATAGAAACTAACACATTATTTTGGAACGTGCGTTCGTGTATAGGAGTTGTCTGGTCGATCATTCAGTTGTTCGCGTATTGAATACCAAATGTCTACCGTGTTCGGGTATAGAATTTAAACCATTGGGGTTTAAGATGTGGGTTCAGCAATTGAGACGTATTAAAAGAAGTGTAATAATATTAGTACCCATACTCAACGTGTGTAAACCTAAATGTAAGCTCTTCCTCCTACTGTAGGAAGAAGAAGCCCTGTGTAATGGCACCATTCACTCCAGTTCGTGTAAAAGGGGTTAGGAGTGAATGATGGTTGAAAGCTCCGCCGCGCCTTCAACGGTGAGCTTCTGCCTTCCCTTGGTATCCTATCACATTAAGAACATAAAATACCAACGAACACGAGCTCCCCCCCCACTACGCGTCATCATTCAAGGGATAGCGCAATGTATGCAAGCATACTGTTAGGAGAGGTGCGTTCCTCTCATGAGATAGCACGGCGCATGCAAGCATACTTTATAGTGGCGTGTTCCACTGTAAATGGTTTGTGTAGTGTGGTGTGGTGTAGGTATATCGATCTCTTAGAGATCTAAAGGATGAGTGGCTTACTCTACGATACCGCCGAAGCAAGCTATAAACGCAGGCCTAACCTCAATCCTTTGTGTGTGAATGAGTGTAATGATCTTAGAGATCTCAAGGATGAGCGGCTTGCACTACGATACCGCCGAAGCAAGTTATAATCGCAGGCCTGACCTCAATCCATTGTGTGAAGGTATGTTGCATTTTATTATTTTTACTTGTAAGTGATAAAGTAGTCCATGCTAGAAATCACTCTAGCAAAAGATTCACAAGCACTGGGGCGCTAGGCTCTCCTTTAGGCAGGATGCACAAACACCAGAGCGCTATGGTCGTCTCTCGCATAGGTGTCTTCAAACGCTAATGCTGGGTTTTTGTATTTTACTTGTAAGTGATAAAGTACTCACGCTAGAAATCACTCTCTAGCAAAAGATTCACAAGCACTGGGGCGCTAGGCTCTCCTTTAGGCAGGATGCACAAACACCAGAGTGCTATGGTCCTCTTTCGCTTAAGTGCTCTCGAACGCTAAAGTTGCTTATGTATTATTTATAAATATCCATCAGAAGAATGCAACGCTCCAAGCAATATTAGGGTAACATAGAGATCAACAGACCTATCTGGTGTCTCTAGTCAATTCAATTCAATGTTCAGACACATGCGTAGCCCAATAGGTAAGGAACGTGTCCCTTTACACACATACCCTTGTAATTTAGCACTCAGAGTGCTCGGTCTCAAGTGATAAGTCATCACTTATTTGTGTACGCTAGAAATCACTATAGTAAAGATTCACAAGCACTGGGCGCTAGGCTCTCCTTTAGGTAGGATGCACAAACACCAGAGTGCTATGTTCCTCTCTCGCTAAAGTGCTCTCGAACGCTAAAGTTGCTTTATGTATTATGCGTGTATTCACTAACCACCATAAGGCGGTTAAGTATTCCAACGAATGTCAGAGTACAAACAGAACAGCAGTATTACCTGCCCTCTGTGATCGGTAGTTATTAAAGTATGCTAGAATCAGCTCAGCAAAGGATTCACAAAGCGCCAAGTGGCGCCATTAATGGCACTAGGGTTCTCCTTCGCATAATCATCTTCCAACGCACTCCAACGTATACCAGCAAATAGATCGAAAGTAAACACAGAGTACAACTCCGTCTGCCAGCTCAAGCAAGGATTTACCGAGTATCCTAAAGGACGCGCGGTTCACCTCGCCTAAGCAGCCACATTACCAGATCAATCATGAATCGCTTTTAGACTTTAGAAGTATCGCCCCTATAACATAAGAAAAGTATCCTTGTACTTAAAGTGGTCCCATTCTCAAATTTTCTTACTTGAGTATAAATCTTATGTGTCGTCCAGCACATAAGTTTAACTAGATAGATTATATTATCTATTTTTATAACGTCGGTTGAGTTATTACTCAATCCACAATCCGGACGTTATTACGTAACCATTTGCGAGCACACACACCGTTCCGACCGATGGGGTCGAAGCGATGCCGCACGCGCTTTCCAACGAAATATTGATATTTGGATAATATTTATAATTGCACCATCTATTTAAACTGGCTTGTAAGTAATAAGAGCTATGCTCTCAAGTTATAATATTCCAAACTTGGTTTACAATAGAGCCATGCTCCCATGTTTCCACCTACCATAGTGGTGTTCTAATAGACAGCACGTACGATCATGTGCATGCCTGCCCGCTCTTGCGTTCATTTTATAGCACCCTGCTTTGAGACTTTGTATTTACATAAGTGTATAACCTCTGGCTATGCCAGTAAATCCCTGTATTTTACCCCTTTTTTCCACTTAGTGGTAGCATTCAATGTATGGCGCAGCGGACCCAACACGCGCAACACTGATTCGGCATTAGGACATTGACCGCTTGGTCGTTCCTTTCTTCCAATTATTCTCCTTTAGTGAAACAGCGATAGACATAGTGCAAGGTGTCACCGACAAGCACGTCTACCGTCTTAGACAACCTCACCTCCATATCATTCAACTAGTTGCACCTTAGGGAAAAAATAGCGATAGACATAGTGCAAAGTGCCACCGACAAGCACGTCTACCGTCTTAGACAACCTCACCTCCATATCATTCAACTATTTTATAATTCCACAGACCTGTTTAAATGAAGACTATGTCTTCCTCCATAAGAGCACTTAATGCAAGCACCCATTTCCACAAATATTTCCACCACACGAGCGCTAGGCTGCACGCACCTTAGTGCGCGCATGTCCCGCCTCGCCTCTACTCATTATAGTTTCACAGACCTGTTTAATTGAAGACTATGTCTTCCTCCATAAGAGCACTTAATGCAAGCACCCATTTCCACAAATATTTCCACCACACGAGCGCTAGACTGCACGCACCTTAGTGCGCGCATGTCCCGCCTCGCCTCTACTCATTATAGGTGTCTACCACTATGGTCCTCGTCAGCGTGTTAGAGTCTACGAACGTTAAGTGCTCGCACTTCCATTACACTCACACACAAGAAGCCATATGGTCGACCACCAGTTAATTGCTCAGCCCTCGCGGACCACCCCTTGCAATGATAAGGGAATTTGTTCTTTCACATAAGTGTTCGAACTGTGGCCCAACGCAGTAGAGAAAACTAATGTCAAGTGTTTGATTTTGATTCTAACTCCCGCGACCGTCTGGTCCGCAGGCTCCAACCGACTAGAGACAGTTTTCCTCGATAGACTACATTGACTGGCGGCCGTATGAAAACCTAAATAAAAACCGAATTTCTCATGCACCGACTAGACTGACTGACTTACATTGATAAAAAAAAAAATTATATACATAATTTTTTTTTTTTTTTTTTTTTTTTTTTTTTTTTTTTTCAAAATTTTTTTTTTTTTTTTTTTTTTTTTTTTTTTTTTTTTTTTTTTTTTTTTTTTTTTTTTTTTTTTTTTTTTTTTTTTTTTTTTTTTTTTTTTTTTTTTTTTTTTTTTTTTTTTTTTTTTTTTTTTTTTTTTTTTTTTTTTTTTTTTTAAGGTCCCTATGTTGTATGTAGGCTATGTTCGTTACAACCTGGAGAGTGACATAGGCTACTTTTTATCCCGGTAAATCAAAGAGTTCCCACGGGATTTCTAAAAACCTAATTTCACGCGGACGAAGTCGCGGGCATCAGCTTATAAATATTATGATTATGATTACGATTCTTAGGATTGTGATCATAATCATAATTAATAACGTTACTATATTATTATGGTACCTAGCTATACCCATCAGCTGCAGAGTAAGATAATATCATTATTTTTACAAGTCTCAAATAACGAATTCTGATCAGAACGGCGTTTTCTCCTTGAAACTGAACTGAACTAGAATGCTGTTTACTTAAAGACATTCGAAAATAATTTGTTGAATAAGTTTCGCTCTTCAGAAAATTTTGTCGATTTTGGGAATAACTAAATACATAGAGCGGACTCAATTCATTATTATAATATGCGTCGTTCTACGAGAAAAAGTATTTTTGTCTTACTTGAGTCTTGTTCAGAGGTAGAGTTTCATTTTCCTGTGCACGATTTAAGTAAATAAATATCACCTTGTTTTAACGGTGAAGGAAAATATCGTAAGGAAACCAGCATGCCTGTGAGTTCTCCATAATGTTCTCTAAGGTGTGTGTAGTCTGCCAATCCGCACTTGGCCAGTGTGGTAGACTATGGCCAAAACCCTTCTCACTCTGAAAGGAGACCCAAACTCTGTAGTGAGCCGGCTATGGGTTGCTCATGATGATGCACGATTTGGGACATTTCAAATATTAACTCTATACTACTTATGAAATTTAATTTTTCTAAAGCTTCCAGAGCTTATCGTAACTTTTCAAGTTAACCTAGATGATAATATTTTCATACGAATATTTGAGCCCTTGTAATTTTTGTAACTAAGTACATTTTTTTTTAAATCTTACAAACCACAAACAGAAAATATTGTGGGGCGAGTGCGCCTCATACAGACGAAAGGATCTTCGGACTTGAAAGACTGTACTTAAATCCGTCATTTAGTAATTAGTATGGGTGAGATACCATATAATATAATACTTGCATTAATCGGAAAGCCAACCCGGCAACGCATGTGGTAGAGAAAAATATTCTGAAGAGAATGAAGAAATTATTGTAAAATTAAAACACTACTTTTCCATTACACAAATGTGATGTAAATATCTAGCTTAAACATTAATAATTTCAAATATTTTTAGTAATAAGTATATTTTAAAATCGTCTCTAAAGCAAAACAAAGTTTGTTTTGCTTCAAAGCATTACTTCGTACAGCGAAACAATATTAAATACATTTTTAATTAAAGTTACCAGTTTATAGAGAAAAGTTTGGAGGCGAAATTGCACTTTGTTGCATCTTCGTTCACATAAAAAATAAGCTTTATAAAAACGCTTGCAGACGATAAAAATTATAAACTGTTTCATATTTTTATGAGGATTAATTTAAAATGAAGGAGGTTGCATTAAAATTGATAACAACCAATTCGAACTTACATACGGCGTTACGCAGCATCGAACTGAAATTTAAAATTACCTATTTAAAATTTTTACCGCTTTTACATTAAAAGCATTGTTTCACTAAGTAGATGGTAACTATATAGAAGTAGATAACATTATTTTACTGAGACGGACACCGAGGAGATATTAAAATTGCTGAATGCTGATTCGTCACCCCGGGCTACATAATTAAAATACCGACCTAATAGTAAACATAAAATAAATAAATTTAAATACAATCATAATAATTGACTGCTTTCTAACAATAAAATCTTATTGCTTTAAGACTTAAAGCTTAGAGGGGTGTTCTTATACCTCTATATCTATACATCCAGCAGTTATGGCGGCACGCAAAATCAGAACTATTTTGTCTGTCGACAAATTGTTTCGGCGCTTAGTTGGTCACGAAGAGCTGTTTCAAACTCCGAGTTCTGTATGAAAGTTTGAGAACCACATAACCTCGGAAAATTTGGGAACTCGCAAACATAATAATATTTTATGTGTACATATGGTTATACATGAAAATATTTGTTTCATATTATGTTGAAGTTTTTTCCCACTTGAGGTTTGCTCTCGACAACAGTAACTTTTCTTATTTTATTTATTACTTTCCGTTGGTATTGGATACTCACGTACGTTCACGTATTAGTTATTCCATATAGAGTATAAGTTAATGAGGGTTGATGAAAGTATACTGGACATTTCTTTGATACTTAATATATTTCTTGTCATTAATATAGGCAGTGAATGTATGAGGAAAAGCTCCTTTTATACGTTGCCTCAGTGATCGGCGAATACACATTCATTTGGTGTATATTTGCTGACTTGTTAAGGCTTTACTACGACATTGCAGCATTTAGGAAGCATCTAGATTGGAGCAATCTAGGGTGGTTCCTAATCACGACACTGCGGCAGGGCCAATTGAGTAGACGATCGCCACAATCTAGGAGAATCGTATGCATATCTGCTCCTGCCGGCCGATCTATAGGAGGCGATATCTACGATCCGACCTAGAATGACCCTACACTTGACATGTTTAGGAGACAATCTAGGATCCTCCCCACTTTTTCACCCTGAATCGGCCCTGCCACAGTGTCGTGAGTAGAGGAGAGGGCTTTACTTGACTTTATCATGCACATATGCACAATGTCAAAGATGTTGGTACAACTATTTGCAAACAGCTTTCACACGTTGGTCAGCACTTGCTATATCCGTGAAACCAATGTAAATTGGAGACTTTTTAGGTATATATCGTGGTATTTCATGATAAACTAGCTTAGCCCGCCACGGCTTTACTCGAGTGGAATTTTAAATCGAAAATATAAACCCTCTTTATTCCTTATCCTGTGGGAATTTCTAAAAATCTTTCTTATTCCAAGTCTACATTAAAAAGAGAACCTCTGTACAAAATTTCAGCTTTTTCATTCCATGTCTCAAGATTTGGGGTGGGAGTGAGTCAGGATTTTTCTTTTTACAATAATAGCTTTTGCCTGCGACTCCGTCCACGTGGATTACACAATTTTTAAACCTCTATTTTAACCCTTTATTGGTGGAATTTTCAAAAATCTTTTCTCAGCGGAACGTCATAATGGCATGCCAGATTTTAGTTCGATCCATCTAGTACTTTGAGGTGTGCACTGTGCGTTCATAGATCAGTCAGTCACTCACCTTTTCCTTTTATATATTTAGGTATGTATTGATGAAAATATGAACAAACAAATTAGGCAGGTAGTGCTGTACAGAGAGTACAATACCAAAGTTGGAATTTTTTCTAGCATGTTGTGTTTTTGTGCAAAGTATATTGACAATATTCTTTACTTTTATCACCTTTGCTTCTAAATTTATTTTATGTGAGTCGAGGTTCAAGGAAGTGCAATTTCGCTCCCGAACTTTGCGCTATAAAACTGCTAACTTTAATTAAAATCTTATTAAATATTATTTTCTCCTTGGGAAACACAACACTTTTAGGGGGAACAGACTGCATTGTACGTTGGAGAACTTTGGAACCATTTTACATTTAGTGCAAGTATTTCATTGAAGCTGTGGTAGCCTAGTAAGCTGTGGTAGATTAGTAAGCTTAGCCTAGTAAGCTGTGGTAGCCTAGTGGTTAGGACGTCCGCCTTCCAATCGGAGGTCGGGGGTTCGATCCCGGGCACGCACCTCTAACTTTTCGGAGTTATGTGCGTTTTAAGTAATTAAAATATCACTTGCTTTAACGGTGAAGGAAAACATCGTGAGGAAACCTGCATACCTGAGAGTTCTCCATAATGTTCTCAAAGGTATGTGAAGTCTGCCAATCCGCACTTGGCCAGCGTGGTAGACTATGGCCAGGACCCTTCTCGCTCTGAGAGGGTACCCGTGCTCTGTATGATTTCTTTGAAGTAGGTTAATATTTAAAATATTATACACGCCCGTTATCTGCCACTGGATTAAAAAAAAACTTGAATAACAATATTATAAGTTTTTTTTTGCTTTATAAATATTTATTTTTATGTACCAAAACATACGGTACAACTAATTACGGGCCGCCATATTTTGAAGCATGCTCGTAGATGTCGTTTTACCTAAAAGTGCATGAACGCCGTGTCAGTATTTTTTTATTTCTATTATTCATTATAGGCACACGCTTGACAACAATCACACCTGCTGAAAAGTGATTTGGCCTAAGATGGCATTCGTTTACCAAGAAGATGCCTACTCACTCTTGTTTTAAGTTTTTAAAGATACACGGATTGTAAATGGTAGAAAACATAGATCGCGGATTAGTATTCTGTGTAGTCTATGCTGCTAAGCTCATCACATACAAAAAACGAACGAATTTGTCTTCACTTTTCGAAATACTAATTTTCATGCTAATACTATGTAGTTTGTACTTGCTTTGCCAAAATATAAAATGACATTTATTATATTATAATCAGTGGCGTGCATAGGGTTTAAAGCCAGCAGCGCTTTTATGCCTCTATGAGTTGCACGCCACTGATTATAATGTCTCTAGTCTCTACATTGAATTTTTCCCAAAAATACCTACCCCAACTTAGTTTTTGATTCTACAGCGAGTACTTAAGATGTAGAAGTAAATAAAAACCGGCCAAGTGCGAGTCAGACTCGCGCATTGAGGGTTCCGTACTACAATCGTATTTTATCGACATTAAAAACTATTCTGCCTAAAAATAAATAAAAATCTGTTTTAGAATGTACAAGTAAAGCCCTTTCATATGATACCCCACTTGGTACGGTAATTTTACTTTAAAAGTTGAAAATAGCAATATTTGTTTATGAACACGTTTTAATTTTTTTCTTGTGATGTAACCACAAATTCACGGTTTTCAGTTTTTTCCCCTAATGTCTGCTATAAGACCTACCTACCTGCCAAATTTCATGATTCTACGTCAACGGTAAGTACCCTGTAGGTTTCTTGACAGACCGACAGACAGACAGACAACAAAGTGATCCTATAAGGGTTCCGTTTTTCCTTTTGAGGTACGGAACCCTAAAAAGGAGCATTCACTAGCAGCGAAAACTTTATCAGGGACAGATTCATCGAACGATTCGAACGAGCTTGATTTCTCGAATGTACCGAATCCTTCCAAGCAAAATGAGGCGAATATCCACCCCTGAACATGCGAGCAACTTCGAATTACTTTTCCTCGTTGCGAGACGCATAATGAATCGAGTCCGCTCTATATATTTGTTTCCGAACTTGACGACGAAATTTTCGAAAGAGCGAAAGTTGTTCGACAAAATGGTTTTTCGCACATCTTCAGAAAGGTAAATAGAACTTTTTACCTGTTATAGTTTCGAGGCGAGGATGCCATTTTAAAGAGGGATCATAATTATTGGTACCTATTCTAAAAATAGAACAAATAAAATAATTAATTAGTCTAAATAGCTAAATAATAATAATTTATATAATATGTTACAAAAAGAACTATGCACTATCTTATCCATATTAGAGGGAGAGCTAGGGCGTGCCAGACCTTCGTTATTTTATAAAAGCTGAAAGTTTCTCTGCGTATTGTCCCCAACACAGGCAGGAACGATTAGCAACTATGAAGTTTTGATCATGGTGGCTTTGGGAGATAACAGGTATAAAACTTTTAAAACTTTAAAACTTTGAGCACGCGCTGGCTCAGTCAGGATAGTGAGTCAGCTCTGTCTGTCTGCTAGATTTTCACTGCCCATCCCTGGAATGTTAGCTTACTCTGCACCAAATTTCATCAAAATCGGTCAAACTGTTGGGCCGTGAAAAGCTAGCAGACAGACAGACGCACTTTTGCATTTATAGGTAACTAGCTTATGCTCGCGACTTCGTCCGCGTGGACTACAAAATTTCAAAACCCTATTTCACCCCCTTAGGAGTTGAATTTTCAAAAATCCTTTCTTAGCGGATGCCTACATCATAATAGCTATCTGCATGCCAAATTTCAGACGGATCCGTCCAGTAGTTTGAGCTGTGCGTTGATAGATCAGTCAGTCAGTCAGTCAGTCAGTCATTCAGTCAGTCAGTCAGTCAGTCACCTTTTCCTTTTATATATATAGAAGAAGAAGATATTAGTATGGATAGATGTGTACATACTAAAATACGTTGAGATCTTATTTTGATTTATAATAATTCTGCTATAGGTACATAAAACAAATAAGGCCCAGTTTATAAGCTTCAGAAATTGGGTCGGGAGTAACACTGTTGAAACAATTTTAATACTTTGTTAGGGTGTACGGCGTAATCGGAGATATTTATACAAAAGCAAATTTCACCAATCTTACGGCTATGAAAATAAGATTCAATTTAGAATGTTAATTCATCCTACTTCAGATACTGATTTGGTTTTTTGGCTATTAACCTTTTAACGCGACTCCGAATTTCATTTGGAAAACTGATACGGCTGTATTCAATTAAAGGCGTAGAGAAAATAAGATTGTACTTATTTAGTAAACGTTTTGATATTTGATACTACTCGTCATCATCCTTTTATACCTATTTCTATTTAAGACCTTCTTGGTATTTATAGTACTTAGTAGCAGGTCTAGGTAAAAATAACCTCTCCTAGTTAAATGAAAATGACGCCCAGAAATGATTAACAGCCGCACTCAGAGTCGCTTAATCGTTACTTAAGTTTAGTTATAACGAGACAGAGCTATATCTCTCACATAAATCGTCTCGTTCTAACTCAATCTTAAGTAACGATTAGCGACTCTGACTACGGCTGTATATCTTACTTTTACGTAAGCTTCATCAAGTTTGCTTATTCCATAACGGTACGGTACGGTAACGGTAGCGGTGATAGTCTAGTGGTGATGCTGGTCTCCTACTCGCAGTGGCGTGCACAGGATTTCAAGCCAGGGTATGCATTTAGGTATGAACTTGTTTTACGGCAGGTTATAATGAAAAAGTAAGCATTGATAAGCTTACAATGAGGGTAAGCAGTGCGTTTATGCTTCTATGAGCTGCACGCCACTGCCTACTTGGGTGGTACTGGGTTCAATCCCAGGCACGCACCCTTAACTTTTCCAAGTTTTGTGTATTCTAAACAATTAAAATATATCACTTGCCTTGAATAGGGCAGGAAACAACGTAAAAAAAACCTGCAGGCCTGATCTCTCTCAAAGGTGTGTGAAGTCTGTCAATCGACACTTGGCCAGCGTGGTGGACTAATGTGGCCCAAATCTTTTTATTCTGAGATGAGTCCCATGCCCAGTAGTAATGGGTTGATGATGATGATTCCATACCGTAAAAGCGAACTTCTATGAAATAAAAGTAGGTGCTACTTATTGCTATTTTAGATCCGTTACCTCTAATTGGCTTCTAGACGGAATCAATCGTTTCTCTAAATCGTGAGTCGAAACGGATTAGATGGTAGAGTAGGAAATCGACGCCGAAGCCAATTTAGAGATCATTTTATGATAAAGTTTGAGTGGTTCTTATTAATGCAAGTAATAATCGAACACGGGGGCCTCCTATCTGGAAAGGCCGTATTATTTCCTGATTTTGCCGCCTACCGTAATATGTTATTTATATATTTATGTTATTTATATATATTGGTCATTTTTTGGACTTTGTATTTCTCTTTCTACCCCAATAGATCAAAAATCTTCGATTTTTTAGTCATTTTGATACAATGGTTTAATGAGTTGAGTACTGAACTTTAGAACTTCAATATTCGAATTTCAGTCGACCCTTAGGACTCTCGGCTCACACTTGCATTTCTCTGGTGGGATAGGTATCAACCTATTCCACCAGAGAAATGCAAGTGTGAGTAGTAAACGATACTTATAGTGTAACTACCCTCCAACAGGATCGTTAATTTTTACAGCTTAGCACACTATCTCTAGGGAAAAAAACCGGCCAAGTGCGAGTCAGGCTCGCGCAATGAGGGTTCCGTACTACAGTCGTATTTTTTCGTCATTTTGCATGATAATTCAAAACTATGATGCATGAAAATAAATAAAAATCTGTTTTAGAATGTACAGATGAAGACCTTTCATACGATACCCCACTTGATATAGTTATCTCACTTCGAAAGTTGAAAATACTAATTATTAGTTCATGACCACAATTTCATTTTTTTTGTGTGATCTAACCCTAAATTCACGGTTTTCTAAGATCGAGAGAGATAAGATCTACCTACCTGCCAAATTTCATGATTCTAGGTCAACGGGAAGTACCCTGTAGGTTTCTTGACAGACAGACAGACAGACAGACAGACAACAAAGTGATCCTATAAGGGTTCCGTTTTTCCGTTATGGGTTGATCATGATAATAACCTCTCAAACATAGAAGAATATCAGCGTTACACTATGTTATCTTAGGTATACCATTGTAAATGCGACATATTTTTTTAAATAACAAAACAGTAGAGATTAGTTAGATGAGGATATTATGTGATGGGTCTTACACATATCCATCACTACGCGTTCCCGCATATCCTTGGTGGAAACTTTGGAAAGGCAGTAAGCAGACTTGATGAGATGTGAGGGAATATTGCGGCCCTAAACCCTGCGGGCAGCAACATATTATTATATTATATTTCTTCCTTTGACCTAGAAAGCCGAAAGTTACCAAATTTATCGTCAGGCTTCTATGCCTTGGTAACCATTTGGGAGTAGTGAAAACTTACTGTGAGTTCCCAGAATATTTTCATAAATTATTATGATCATACAATATTATTTTTCTTACCTTAGATACAGATATAGAAACCTACCTAAATTAATTTCATTTGCGCAATATAAGATAAATATATTGTAGAGGCTTATAGAACTGAAATAAAATAAAATAGAATAGAGTCAGACTTTGATATCCCTTTATGAAAGTGATCACAAAGTTATCTAAAATCGTCTGTTTTATCGAATAAAATAATGTCACTTACAACTTTATCTGTCGTTTCAGTCCATTTTTAAAACCCTTAGATTTTGTTTTGTCGTAGGTACGTTATGTTTTCTGTAATAATATAGTCGACCATCAGTTTAACGGCAGCTCTTTTCCAATAGACTGGTAAATAAAAATAAAAATAGCTACGGATCTGAACTAAATTAGAAATGATATATAAGTAGTTCTACATTGCCCTTTGCGGGGGTCGAACCTTGGACTTCCCACTAATACAACTAACGCACACCGCTGCACCAGAAAGATTATCAAGGTTGTTTCTCCACATAAACCTGCATCACTCCATTTATATTTTCTTCACCTTATTATTCTACATTTCATAGGTAGATCAATGAACTTATGGGATGGCAAAAATGCATAGATAGCAATGGTACATACTTTGAATAAATAAATGTATTATATTTTAAAAATAATCGACTTTATGTTCCTCCCTTACAAAACGCCAATTTCATATGTAAGGACCTAATATTAATAACAAACCTTACTTGAGGGAAAAATGAAATAAATAGTAGGTAGGTATGTGTTCCTGGCCTAAGAAAATTAGAGAGAAACTTCTTAGCGTTATTTGTGCCAAGCTTTCGTAAATTACGGGCCTTTGTTGTAACATTAAGACGTTTTTGCTTACGATGGGAAAATCATAAGTTGCTGCTTTATTATTATGCCCGTACTTTGGCAACTACTAAAAGGATTTAATGTGCTTTTTTGTTTATTAGCGCCATGTTTATAGGCGTTGTTATATTGTTAGTATGGAACCGAGAGATTCTAAGTTCCTTTCTATTTCCCCATAATATTTTTGATGACACGGCAAAATTAAATAACCCCAAACCATTCCTCTTAATATCAATTAATATTTTGAAAGAAGTTGATAAGGAAAAAGGATCTCCAAGATAAATATTTTTTTTTTTAAATCTAAATCATTTTAAAAAGAACAGCAGCTTTTTTCTAAAAGAAAACCCATGGAAACAATTTATCAATAAAATGTTTTAAGTTTTCCGAAGAGGTATTTAAAATAAGCCATTTAAAAATTTTACACTGTAGGTACAACATTTTTAGTGGCATAGAACTTATAGGTACCTAACGACCTACTAATAAGCACTATACTCTGTAAGATTTCTAGGAAAAGACCTAAGTTCTCAGTTCAGTATGAGTTATTTGATACCTACACCAATGTAGCGCACTATTAAGCTAGACTCAACAGTAATCTTGGACAAGTTAAACCGAGTTGAAAGTTAAGGTTTCGCGGATTAGCGGTTAAGTGTAGCTAATCTCTCTCCTCTTAGAAGACTTAGCTTAAACTAAGTGAAGTAGAATTTGAGCTAAAGCAATTTGAAGACTTATGTATTATGTAACGTGCCTCCTGAACTAACTGAACTAACTATTCTATAAGAAGATCAAGTTTTACGTCTAAGTTTATACTATGTATGTCTTCTTCTCTCATATTATTTGAAAGGAAAAGCTGACTGACTGACTTTTTTTAATGTTAGGTACAGTAATTATAAAATACTAGGCTGATGACCACGACTTCGTCCGCGTGGATTTAAGTTTTTAAAAATCCCGTGGGAACTCTTTCATTTTCCTAGATAAAAACCGGCCAAGTGCGAGTCAGGCTCGCGCAATGAGGGTTCCGTACTACAGTCGTATTTTTTCGACATTTTGCACGATAATTCAAAAACTATGATGCATAAAAATAAATAAAAATCTGTTTTAGAATGTACAGGTGAAGACCTTTCATATGACATAGTTATCTCCACCCCACTTGACATAGTTATCTCACTTCAAAAGTTGAAAATACTAATTATGTATTAGTTCATGACCACAATTTAATTTTTTTTGTGTAATTAAACCCTAAATTCACGGTTTTCAGTTTTTCCCCAAGTGTCAGCTATAAGATCTACCTACCTGCCAAATTTCATGATTCTAGGTCAACGGGAAGTACCCTGTAGGTTTCTTGACAGACAAACGGACAGACAGACAGACAGACAACAAAGTGATCCTATAAGGGTTCCGTTTTTCCTTTTGAGGTACGGAACCTTAAAAAGTAGCCTATGCTATACTCTCCGTCCTTTCAACTATCTCTATACCAAAAATCAAACCGATTGGTTGCTTAGTTAGAACGTAGAGGAAGGACAGACAAACAAACACGTTTATAATCATTTTATTAGTATAGATACTTAAGTGATTTTTAATTAATAAGCATAGCATTTTTTTAAATTCTCGATATAAGTAGCTTTAAAAATTCACAGTCGAGATGTCTTGTAAATACGCAACCGTGCCTCGGCGAGCCGTTAACATCAGCCGCTCACTTGCTCCAAGAGATACAACCCCCACTAGACCTTTTATACGACAGTGTAGCTTTTTATCTTCGCTAAACACTGTCTTCGGGTTCCGTCTCTGAATATATGAACCACTCAGACGCTCTCGACTCAAGAGCTCTTCGATACTTTTCAATCTTGAAATGTTATTGTGGGTAGGTAGATTTGTGAATTTTATTTGAGTTTTCTTATAGTTTCAGTAGCCTAGTAAACTTTGCCCGCGAGTTAAAGTAGCTGTCTCTAACACCGGAATTCATCGTCAAGATAGGGGCTTCTTTCTATCTTCAGACGACAATCGATAAGTGCCATACATAACCTCAATACATTGCGTAAAAGTTGAATATGACAGCTGTCGTTTGAATCATCCTCTAAAGAAGCCCCTATGAATTCCTGTGTAGATGTTCTAATAGACTGACAGTGGAGCAATGAACTGCATGCATTACGTAAAACCTACCATGTAATACTCCTTTGTGATTTGAGTGGTGCTGCGTGGTGGTGGTGCGTATTGCTTGTCTGGTGGCTGGTTTTTTCTGCATGTTTAGCAGTGGGAGGGCGGGCGGTGCATGTTGCATGTTGCACCAAACAGATTTGATCTGTTCAGCGGATTATAGCAAAATAAGCTTTTAGTTCATTGTATATCATGGATTTCCGCAAATTAATGCGTGATTCTATATAACATTGACAGTGGAGCAAGTTTGTTCTTCCAATGTATACAAACTAGGAGTAGATACATGGGAGGTTTTACGTAATGCAAGCATTTTAAACTGTTTCGCTTTTTGTAATGCTGTCACTCTTGGGCAAGAGCATAATGTGTTTGACAAAAAGTAACAGCATTTTATTTTTAACTTAATCAGTTTTTAAGTAACCTCGTAAAAGTGGGCCTTAAACTATTTAATAATACTTTATATTGAGAAATTCATAAAATCTCTTAATTAATATTTTGTAATGTTTTTTCAGTGTGGTAAGCTTGAAACACAAATGACTGAACAGATCCATTTTGTAGGATGATTTGTTATCTTATAAACGTTTTTTTTCCCTTGAGACTCCCATAATTGATGGGGAAACTGGAGTAGGTAAGTCCGAAATATCGAAAAAGCTAAATAAAATGCTTAATATTTTTTCGTATTATATAACGACGAAATTGTTTCATCGCGAATCCTCTAGAGAGGAAATAATATTTAAAGTGCAGATAAAGGGAAATTTTACCGAGCTAGCTAACAGCTCCCCCTTGAGTTTACAACAAGGATGAACTCTAATGAGACAGCTGTTCAGGGGATATATCTGCGGGAACCCGTCGTTTGCATATCAGCGTTATTTGAGCTGTAAATCTAATAAGGTAAAGCATTTTAATAAGCTGGCTAAAGGCTTCTCAAACAAAAAAGTAGGCAGTTAATGAGGACTGCCGACAGACGTGAAAACTAACAGTGTTTTTTCTTAGTAGTCCAAATTAATTGTAGTACCTATCAAAAATTACGTCATTTGTAAATTAAAACCATAACATTGCATTAGTAACTCCAAGTAGGTACTATTAAAACTAATATGTCAGTGACGCGACTTTAAAGTACACTTGACTTGAGGCAAAGCTTTGCTGGTATGGTGGTAACTAGCCACGGCCGAAGCCACCAGACCAGACCAAAAATTTAGAAATTATAAAATTCCAAACCCCTGCCGAGAATCGAAGCCGGGACCTCCTACTAATAATGCCACAGCGCTTACCACTGCGTCAGGGAGGTCATTCGTCAAAAATATAGGTAGTACAAAAGTAGGTAGGTATATCTATTGTAACTAATAAAACATGTGCCAACGATCTTAGTACATAAAGATTCAATCGAACACAATCGTCGTACGGATCCATTGTCCCCGCCGCCTAACAATAAAACACAAAGTTTTCCTCTTCAATTATTCCCCTGCTCGTCTTACCGGCAAAATATCGCGAGCCTTGCCAAAATAACTCAAATGTGTCGCAATAAATCCCGTTGCAGCGAGTCAGTTTCAATTGGTTCGCTGTTGGCCGCATCGGAATTCGCTTCATTCGAAGTTCCGAAGTTCACATGTGCAGTTTTCTTTGAGACAACTTTGTCAGGTCGTATGGACATACTTTTACGTCTGATTTATTTTCATTCGATTTATTTCTCCAGGCTTCGAGTTTTGCAAGTAATGGTGGTTGATTTATCCTTTTATCGCCATAAATTTCCGGAAGATGGATTCATTGAACGTATTCTTTGTTTTAACATTATTAAAACGTAAAATGCCAACGCCTGTATTAAACTCATCGTGCAAATACATAAGAAATGTCCTGCTTATGTTACCATCAAAGTATCACGGGTCTTACCAAAATAACTCATATGTGTTGCAATAAATTCTACTGCAACGAGTCCTACCTATAGTCCGCGACAGGTTGAGATGGCAATCGGGGTATGAGGCGGGGGGACGCCCCGCACACCAACCTGTACTATACCTGTATACAGTTTAAATTGCCTCGTCGAAGTTCACAAATGAAAAGTTTTCTTTGAGTTAACTTTGTCAGAGTGTAATATAAATTGTAACGAAAATAATGTCTGTAGGTACGTTTACTTCTTTTACGTTTTATGTTATTATATTTATACGTTTATACGATTTATACGTTTTTTTTCTTCTATTGTAATATAATATTATGTAGAGAGCATCGAATATATTATGTTAGAAAGCTTGAACTTAACCAGTCCTTTTTCTTCCAAATTAATTCTGTAAATATATACACATTTCCTATTCGGATCTTAAATTAAAAAAGGGATTCTCGGATACAGTAAAAAACATGCTTTAGTATAAGTAGAAGAAAGTGTCTGCCATTTGTAAAAAAGATAAAACGTTTTTAGCGCACTGTGAAAGTAATTCGCGTTGATTGCTTTCCTCTTTTACGTTGTAATTTTATATGTTTTACTTTGAATGAGGAGTGTAAAAAGATGAACAAAACATAAAATTGCAAGACGTACAAACGTGATACTAAACGGGTTAAGTATTTTCATCACCCATCGAAAAAGTTGATTTTATGTTAAAGTACATATTTTCTTTAGGTTTTTTGGATAAAAACTATTTTTTGAAAGATTTTTTTATTAAAACAAATTTTACTAAACTTTTGTAAAATATGTTATACCTACTTACCTATTAATATTATAGTGACTGTAAATGTTCACGTTTTAAAAACAATTGTATGAGCTTTACTTGTCTCGGGGTTTTTAATATTCTTGCATTTTATGTAATCCTTACACAGAAAATCGTTTTAGGATTTTCTTTAGGAACAGAAAATTCCATTTACTAAGAAATTTCTAAAATGTTAATGTTTCAAATTCTAACAAGTTAAAAAGAACAAAAATGTTAACGGCAAGGACAAAAAGTAGGTATGGTTCTACGGAACGTGCTCTAAAAGCAAAGATCAGTTAAATTTTTTGATTTTGTACAGTAAGGACATTTAGACTCGTACCTACTATGGTCCGATGCCTTACGGTGACAACCTTGCTGGTGCAGTGGTAAGTGCTGTGGTCTTATAACTGGGCGGTCTTGGGTTCGATTCCCGGCAGGGGTAACTTGGGAATTTATAATTTCAAATTTGTCTCTAGTCTGGTCTGGTGGGAGGCTTCGGCCGTGGCTAGTTATGACTCTAATGGCAATAACCTGACACCAAGCGATTTAGCGTTCTGGTGCGATGCTGCGTAGAAACTGCTTATAGTTTGGATTTTATTTAAATTACCGTTCCAAGTTAGCTCGCTACGATCTTAGACTGCATCATCACATGCTACCAGAGAGATCGCAATCAAAGACTTACTAATTGTCGTTGGCTATAAAAAAATCGAATTGAGTCAGAAATCCCAGAGAAATCGTATATTATCAAAAATATTGGTGACATAAGTGTAATTTGTGCATATTTCATCGTACATACCTATGAATGATACCTATGACCTTTTTTAAATATTACAATAAAACTTAAAGCTAGCCTTATCTAATTACTAAACAAATCATGCCCATATGGAATAGTGCCACGAATACTGGCTGCATTTCCGCGCTAGACAGCCAGACTGATCCGTTGCGCAAAAATGAACCAGCCCTTCTGTCACCAGATAAGGCTATCAATTGCGGTGAAATGTCTCGTTAAATTAAGATAAGACTAACACTAAGACTCCATGACTACTAATAGGGTATTTTACACCAAGCGAGAAAAAAATCCAAAAATGTATAAACAAGATAGTATTTATTAGCAATAAGCAATCGAAAAATGTTACTTTCAGTTTATAGAATTATATACTTGATGAATTTTATAATTCATTTTAAAGATTTCATTTTTTTAATCTGTTCTCTATACAAGGATCCGAAACACTAAGCTGTAGCCGCCATGATGAATCCCGACTGTGACGTCACGATGTTAATGTTGTCTAAACCTTAGCACTTTGTTAACAAAGTACCAATTGGTTACTTGACTTAATTTAAGTTTTTTTACTTTGTTTTCGTTTCAAATAGTAGGTATAATACAATTCTGCCCCCCAATTGTGTAAGAATAACCATTTCATGGCTATCGCAATCGTCAAGAATTCTGCCCTTTGATTGGCTGTGAAAAAATGTAAACAGCGAATCAACCAATCAAATGGCAGAATTTCTTGACGATTGCGATAGCCATGAAATGGTTATTCTTACGCAATTGGGGGGCAGATTCATAAATAAATTATTACTCCCGTTCCCGTTCAGTATATTTCATTTATTGCAGTGGAAAACCGGTTCGCGAAAGCATATAGGTAGCTGCATAGATCATCTACTATTCTCATACTATTCTTGCAATTTTAAACCAAGTATTTCTTCTACTTTTATCTGTTGGCACTTGAACCCACAACTTATTCGGTGTTTGTACACTGGTATTCCCACATGCAGGCACTGCACAGTGCACACGAATGAAAAGGCAAGTTACTCATTTTAAATTGCAAAAAATATGTACCTACTACTTCATGTACCTACTCTTTCACTAAGAAAATTCCTTTTAAACAAAGTGACGTCATCACGGTTCACGAGCTTTACAAGATGGCGGGCAGCGTTTTCGTGGTGAAATTAGAAATGCAAAATTTAAATGCGTTTTTATTGCACTTATCGATCGAATAAAATGTTTGTAAATTTTATGGTGGCTAATTATCACTTTAGGATCAAATTAAAACACTTTTCAAAAACGGGTAAAATACCCTATTATAGTACGTATGTAAACCTTCCTGAAAGTAGGTATATTACTATAATGAATATAAAACAATATCAGTTCATTGATCATGGAGATAATCGCGGAAATATTTTGACATAGATAAAATATGTATACACATATATGCAATGAATACATAACCTCTTTTATTGAAGTCGGTTGATAAGCGGTTTACACATTGTCTGGTGCTTTTGTACTGAGAGCAGAATTGCAAACTTTTGAAAGCAGGCATTGAAATATCTTCAGGCCACAACAGCAAAAATATCGTGAAAAATATTTAATTGTGACGTATTTTTGCTTTGTCTATTAAATAGAAACTCATACGAAACTCATGGTGAAAAAAGTACCATTATATTAAATGCAGAGCTAAATTTTGAATGTGAAATCGTTAATTTTGAATATTAATGCAATTTTTGCATCCATATTTGAGGTTGGAATTTGGAAAACCAATTTCAGACTAAAATAAAAATTGTACGTTGTGGGTTTTTCAGTTATTCAAAAGGTTGATCAAATAATTTAAATTAACAAAAGCGTGCCGCGGTCTTTTTTTGCATTTCAATTTGGAAATACCATGCATTTAATTTGAGCTGCAAAATGCACTAGCACAATATGCTTTAAATGCAATTTCTTGAAACATGACTAAATTAAAGCAGATTTTTCACCGCAATTGTTACAATTTGTTTTTCACAAAGTGCTTTTTAGAAAACGATTTTAACTTTACTACGATGTTTACTTTCACGCTGGTTATTTAAGTTTCGTTTAGATGTTTGTGCACAACTTAGCGCTATTTTCAAATATACGCAATACAAACTAATTTTGAATCATTAATAAGGACTAGATAGTTAGGACACTTTTGATTACCTAATCTAGACTAGATGGACTAGTTAGATAGGTATGAAAACGTTGAGGTGATGAGGTTCCTATAGTACGCGATAGGTCGAGATGGCAATCGAGGTGGGGACGGCCCGCACACCCGCATAGCCCCCGCGCTAACCCGGTGCGGGATAGCGCGGGTGACGTACAGTACGCGGCCGAAAGTAATGTACATCGGCCTTTAGAATGACATTTCGGCTTTGTGGAGCGTTGTCTCTGTCACTCATACCTATATGACGTTTTGTCAGTCTCAATGGCAGGGACAACGCTTTACAAATCTGCTATCTCTTTCTAAAGGTCGACGTACATTACTTTCGGCCACGTACTGTACCTACGGGTGAGTGCTGCGTCCTCCCCCATCATCCTTGGCCTCATACATCGATTGCCATCTCGACCTGTAGCGTACGTAAATGATTCATGTAAATAATAGTTTCAAGCGGAATTTCAGGAATCGTAAAAAATGTCATCGCTAATTCAACTTTGCATAACTCAGTCAATAGGAAAAGTGTTCTGCATTTTAAGATCGTCACGTATTCTCCCCGTTTACGACCACAAATTGGGTTGACCGGGTCGGTTGTTCACAGGGTCGTATATCGTGATGAACTGGACATAAATGTTGGGTTTTATTGTAGATGGAATACTTTTTTTCTCTTCTATGCTGATCATATAATTATGTTTATAAAGATGAAAATGTGGGACAGACGCCAAGAAAATTTTAAATAAAAATTTAAAGAATGCTGTGAAATGTTATGATAATTTCGAATCGATAATATGATATTATACATGTCTCACACCCGGCTTTACTAACGTGTTTAGTCGACGCTAGCCCGCGCTATGTCATCGCGCCGTTGAGATAGTTGAGAAATTTTAAAAATCATCTACAAGAAAATGAACCAACGTAAAGGTATGCCCATATAGGGTTGCCAGGTCGCCAAACCTAACAGCCGGACAGACCAGCCAGTTTGGCTGGACATTTGGGTAGAAAGGCCGGACACCCTACATTATTGACGATTTTGTGTCTTAGTATTAATAGGTACGACAACAAAATTGTATGTGAAATCAAGCTTTTTTATTATTGTCATAAATCTTGTTGTCAGGCGGCACTACCGCCTGCGGGAGCGACCGGCAGTCGACTCGCCTGCACTCAGCCAAAAAACCTAAAAAAAGCCGGACAAGCCGGACACCGTTTTTTTTTTGCCGGACACCCAATCAAAAAGCCTACCTATGTCCGGCATTATCCGGACGCCTGGCAACCCTATGCCCATACGACCTGGAACTGACAAATTTGTCTCAAAGAAAACTGCACATGTGAACTTCGAAACTTCGAATTCACGGGAGCAATTCGGGGCCGCATCGGGAACCGATTCCCGATGCGGCCAATAGCGAACCAATTGAAACTGACTCGCTGCAACTGAATTTATTGCGACACATTTGAGTTATTTTGGCAAGGCTCGCGATATTTTGCCGGTAAGACGAGCAGGAGAATAATTGAAGAGGAAATGTTGAAATTTTACGCTATTGGGCATACGGAACGTTCGTTCGACGATTGTGTTCAATTGAATTTATCAATCAACCTCGTGGAGGTTGTTTTAGTTTATTCTGGTGATCATGTTGCAAGGATTACAGGGATAATGACTACTAGTCAAATAAGCGACTTTTATCAAACGTCAATACGCTTGCTTAGTAGGGAGCTTGTATAGATAGATGTCACGTCATAAACATGTGATGTAATTCGACATAATTATTTAGTTAAATCGATAATTTAAAATGGTTAACAAACTTAAAACTAACAGCGGACGTGGATTTTACGAATAATGGAAAATGGTGGTAGTGGACCATAGCCAAAACCTTCTCACTCTGTGAGGAGACCCGTCTACCTACTAGTAATTCAACGATGAGTAGTTGATGATGATGGGATCTCGAGTACAAGACTTCCTTATGGTGCTTTCTAAAACATTTTAATTTCATTATTATCGAACTGGTGCGTTTATGAACACAAATGATATTTTTTTACATAAGAACTGTTCTTGTCTGTTCTCTCTGACTTAATAAATTTTTTTATAGCTGCGATTTTTCGGTACAAATTTAATTCGCTCTCCGTTATACTGAAAACTTCGCCATTCGTCATCAGCACCGTATAGATTGCCTTGCAGCAGCACAAATGAAATTGTATTGAATTGAATTGAATTCAAATTTTTCCGATGTAAATTGGAAATGCATAAAAATGTACTTCATAATTTTTTTGCTCTGATTTTTTTTGTTGTAAAGATACAAAACCTTTATTGCCAAAAAATTACTGTTGCTTTTAACAATAAATTTAACTGTCTTGTCCTTGTCCTGCTCGATTTACGCATCCAGGTGCTGTTCTTGTCAATAGTGGATGATTAAATCATGTTTAACTCAATTGCATTGATTATTATTATGCGTCGATTAGATTACTTTTATAAAAATAGGTACTAGCTGATGCCCGCGACTTTGTTTGCGTGGATACAGGTTTGTCAAAAATCCCGTGGGAATGCTTTGATTTTCCCGGATAAAAATAAACTGTGTTAATTCAGGGTATAATCTGTCTCCATTTCTTTCAGCCAAATCCATCCAGTAGTTTTTGCGTGTGAAGGAGTTAAACATGCACACCCACACACACAAAATATTAGTGTGAAGTGTGATTTCAACGTAAGCACCTACTTATTTCTTTTTATCGTATTGTGTGTAGGTATAAACTCAATTTCTAAAAGTGCAATATAAATAAATCTTGTAAAGTGTATATTGATTCGATTCGAACAAGGTAAAAAGAAAGCCAGAACGGTGTCAGTTTGTAAAGCACGTTCCATTTTGGTCTTCTTTTTTCTGTTCTCTTACACGTTTCTCTATTTTCACCTGCTCAACGAACCTTACAGCGTTAACCTTTTAGTATGCAAAGAGGATTTCCTGGATTGCAACGTAAAGTCCAAAAATCTTTATTGTAAGACTGTGGTAGTTCTCGCCGTGAAATTTACATTGTAAAATTTGTTTTATGTTTTATTGTTGCTACGCTTACGGTTCCCGAAACAATAGTCAGATTTTATTTTCTTTACTAGATTATGCCCGCGACTTCGTCCGCGTGAATATACGTTTTTAAAAATCCTGAAGAATTCAAGACAGATTATGGAGTTTTAGGTGGTGGGCTAACTAAGTATTAGTACCTTCAAATAATACCTCCTTCTAAAAATATGATAAAATAGAAAAGAAAGAAAGAAATATAGAAAAAAATATATTTGATGAGAGTAAGTATGACAAACAAACACAAGACAATGCGCTAGTTTATAAATTAAAAAAAAGACATCAGCTGGAATCAAATAGGTGTCCAGCTCAGCTTTCTGCTCTGTATCATAATATTATGTGCCACCTTACTAACATATTGTTTAAAGTCTGAACAGAAATATGAAAAACTTGCTCTGGGAGCGCCACTAGTATATTATGGTCTAAATGGTCACTAAGTATAATATGGTTTTGTATAAATTAGTTCCACGGGTTTACCGCAATATGGCGAGGTGTTTTATTTTTTGGTCAGGCTTTATTATAATAAAATAAGTACCAATTTTAAAAATAAATGTCGACAGCAAGAAAACTCTGCTATCTTTTTTTTTTTTTCAAAACACAGCTACTGCTAGCTAGCGCTATTTCAACTCGTAGCAGCCATAAGCACTAGATATCTTTAACTTGCACCAGGGATTACTGTCAGTTCTCCCGACCTCCGTACTAACCGTAAAATGTTTTACTCCGCAACATATCGATAAAAGCCGAGAGACTTTACTGCCTGTTTATGATGCCACCAATAACAGCCGAGCGTAAATTGTCTATTTCAACGAAGGCAACCGTATTATACTTAGCGAAAGAATGGCGGAAGATGATTTTGTCATCATTATTATTAGATACGAGCCCTCCTAAATATCACACAAATATTACGATCAGTACACAAAAATCTTTTTTAGGACTTTCATCGTCATGATCCTCAATCGCTGGACATAGGTCTCTTGTAGGGACTAGTGGCTTCTACACGCAGCGGTCTTACGCTGCCTAAATCAAGCGGCTCCCTGCAACTCGTGTGATGTCTTTCCACCTAGTGGGGGGCTGTTAACGCTGCTTTCTGATGCGAGGTTGTCATTCGAGGAACGTCTCCAACGTCTATCGGTTTTGAGAACAATGTGCCCTGCCCATTGCCACTTCAGCTTCGCAAACCGTTGAGCTGTGTTGATTATTGTGGTTTTCCTAGGTCCTCATTTTTGTTTTTATTACGTAGAAAAGCTTCAACATTTAGACTTTGTACCCAATTTATTACCGGTATTGCTAGTTTTTAACGCAGTTAAGGTTCTGAAATAGAATTAATTGTTATCTGGTACATACAGATAGATATTATGAGCCAGACTTTTACCAATAAGGTTTAAAAGCTTATAGTACCTACATCTTTAACTAAAATTACTTACTATCGCTTTCTCGACCTCTGTACTAATAGTGAAATTATTTTACGTCTCAAAATAATATCTAAGTATAAAAGCTGAAAGAGTTTACTGTCCTGTTTATGATGCGACCAATAACATACGAACGTAAATTATGTATCATAACAAAACGATAGTATTATGTGCGTTTGCGACAGAGAAAATCGTTATTATTATGGGATAGTTTGATTTATAATAGAATCAAAATCTGCAATGGTTCTAACAATGCCGTTGGGAGCGGGTTTCCGGAGTTCCTAGCCCCCGCCGAAATAACAAACATAAAGTAAAATTATTTTTAAAAATATAGAATATACACTAGAACCGATACCAATTTTTTTTGTAAATATATCAAAAATTTTGCGCTTGCATCGCTCGCGATTTATTTTATTTTAGTAATTAGTTGATACTTCGATCTTTGTCCGCGCAGATTTAGTTTTTTTTTTAAAGTTGGTTAAAAATACCGAGGGATTTTGCAGAATTAAATGGGTAGCCGTTTTTGGGAGCTATCTCTTTTCTTTCGAAGAAATAGCGAAAAAATAATATTGAATATTTCGCACACATGCAAGATGAAATTAGACCAAGATTGAACAAAAAGCACTCGCAAGCTTATTCGAAGAATAAAGGAAAGTTGTATGGGAAACGGAAGCGCCTTGTTTGTAACAATACATGGACAAACAAGTGGAAATAATGCGGTTATCTTTAGAAATACAAAACCGTATCGCTCGAAACGTGGAATGGGAAAAACGAAATAAAGTACGTGCATTTATTTAAAACTGAATTTATGAACGCCTTTGTTAGTATTTTATTTTTTGCAACGCTTTCATAGCCTGTAAGCGGCTTATTAATATTCAACTTTTAATGGACTGTTTCATCTTTTTCGCGTAAAATGATTCATATCGTTGGATCTAACCACAGATGTAGGTATTTTCACGAATGAAATTGCCAGCACTGAGATATTAACTGGTTGAAGCGGTAAATTTCAACACTGATACAACACCATTCACCTGGTGCCTTCCGTATATTGCTTTTTATATTTAAGTACTTATCTATTGATTAAATTAGACAATTGCTTGTTGATTACATTTATCTATAAATTTAATGATTGTGTTTTTACCTACTAAGTATATTTAGTTTAAAATAACCTACATTTAGTTCAATGTTGTTAGTTTATATAAGTAATTGTTATTTAGCTTTTAAGTATTATACCAATAAATTAATGGGTTACGTGTACCTATCTACTGTCGACGGCATTGGTGTACGGAAAAACTTATGATTTAAAGTTTATGATTACACCTAAACTTCTTGTAAAATTTACATATTCTTCCTAAATAAATAAATTATTTATTTATTATTATTATTATTATTAATAAATATAAATGCTGAGTAGAAGCAGGGTTATTTTGTGGAAGTCCATGATACAGAATCTTATTATACCTTGTACAATATTTTATTTATCGCACATTACGTAAATACAATAAGAATTTTTGAGACGCTAGATTTGCTATATAAAAGCGTATTTTAAGGCTACCTAATACCTACTATAAATTTCAATTTGAATAAAAATTTATCCATTAGATAGGTACAGTTTTTTTTCACAGAAGATGATAAAATAAACTATTGCTTTTATTTTCCCAGGAGATTTTCGTCCACATGTTGTATATTCAATGTAAATGCAGTATGTAAAATCTATTGGTGCATCATGCACACATGCCACCTAAAAATAAAAAATACCTTTTTTATACTTGGATAGGTCCAAGTCCATTCTAACATAACTTTCCCAGTCAGCACTACAGGAACCAGTGTTGCCCGCCTTTCAGGACTTTGTTGATCCGCCCCTTGAATAACCCCACAAATTTTTACTTTTACAATTATTTAGCAGTAGTCTTTTTTATTAATAATTACTTTTAATTCCAACAAATGTGAGAGTTTACTCATAATTTACCTTAATCCACCAAAGGAGTATGGGTTTAATAAAAACTGCTGCATTATCACTTATCATCAGGTGAGATTGAAGTCAAGGGCTAACTTGTATCTGAATAAAAAAAATTATAAAACCTTAAATCCATGCGGACGAAGTCACGATCATCATCTAGGTAATCTATAAAATAAAAACTCGTTAGTCACTTGCAATATACCTATACTCTATTATCTTTCCAATTTTTCAATTTAAAAACTAGCTAATCTAGCCAGTTTTTTCATATGTGGATGAGAAGACCAGTACAAATAGGGCTGGGTCGGCGACCGCGTACGACCACACGTCAGAGTCTACAGAAAGTTTCATGTTGCAAACAACACATGATAGAGCGGGCGTATAATGTAAGATGTAGCGACATATTCTTTTTATTTAGGTACCTAATTTATTTATTACCCTCGTTCAATAAGAATGGCGCTAGACCGATAGTTCGTGACGTGCACATGTGCGGGGCCAACACGCTGGCCAAGGTCTGATTAGCAGACTTCACACACCTGTGAGAATATTATAGAGAACTCTCAGGCATGCAGGATTCCTCACGTTGTTTTCCTTCACCGTTAATAGTGCAATAGACATGATCAATAAAGGCCCTACGACTCGACTACCTACTCCGTAAGTATGTGTTGACCTTAGTGCAACGCATAAAATAGACATGATAATATTATAGAGAAATGGGTTATCCATACTAATCCATACTAATATTATTAATGCGAAAGTCTGTCTGTCACTCTGTCTGTCTGTCTGTCTGCTCGCCTTTCACGGCCCATCTGTTCAACCCATTTTGGCGAAATTTGGTACAGCGACAGCTTGCATCCCAGGGAAGGACATAGGCTACTTTTGATCCCCGAAAATCAAAGAGTTCCCACGGGATTTTACAAAACCTTAAATCACGCGGACGGAGTCGCGGGCATCATCTAGTCAGATTTATATTGAGTAAGTAGTTATTTCTATGGAGTATGAAAAAAAACGCGTTAGCATTTTACCTTACACCATACCCCAGAATGTAGGTCACCGGTGTTCTCTTAAATAAGCGCTGACTTAATGAAGGCGAATCTTCAGTGGCCTATTTCTATGGCGTACTTATACTTAGTGTGCTGCGAGCTTAATTGCTTTTCGTGTAATCGGAACGTATTTTCGGTTCATCACCTTGCAACATTGTGTTATGTGATACTAGATGATGCCCACAACTTCATCCGCGTGGATCTAGGTTTTTTAAAAATCCCGTGGGAACTCTTTAATTTTCCGGGATCAAAAGTAGCCTATGTTCTTCCCCGGGATGCAAGCTATCTCTATACCAAATTTCATCAAAATCAGTTAAACGGATGGGCCGTGAAAAGCTAGCAGACAGACAGACAGACATACTGTCGCATTTATAATATTAGTATGGATTAAATTAAATAACTGAGAGATCTTCCAGTTCTTAATCCTAATCCTAATCCAATCCTAATAATATTAAGTATAAATGTGAAAGTGTGGATGTTTGGATGTTTGTTACTTAATCAAGCAAAACGGCTGAACGGATAAGCATGAAATTTGGAATGAAGAGAATGAATGATGGCATTTAAACTACCGTGAGTGATTTCCATTATAAATAATATCTGTCCCGGCTTTACTCACGTGTGTAGTCGACGTTAGCCCGACTAGTTTCGAACCCATACGGGGTCCTTTTTCAAGGGAGTCCGTTCGCGCACGCGCCGCGGTTTTGACTCATTATGACCCCGTATGGGTTCGAAACTAGTCGGGCTAACGTCGACTACACACGTGAGTAAAGCCGGGACAGATATTATTTAGAATGAATGATGGGATGAGAATGAAATTTGGAAAAGAGATTATAGCCTTGATTAACACATAGGCCACTTTTTATCCCGGAAAATCAAAGAGTTTCCGCGGGATTTTGAAAAACATAAATACACGCGGACGAAGTCGCGGGTATCATCTAGTACTTATATAAAAATAAAAATAAAAATAATAATTATTGTTATACAAGCGTACCTACACGTTGCCGCCGCGGTCGGTTGCGTGTCTGTTTAAGCCTTAATCAAGTTACTAGCTTCTGCCCGCGGCTTCGCCCGCGTGGCCTATAGGAAACAATTGTCATTATTTTTTTCAGAAACAAATATTTATAACATCAGGACGCGCACCCTGCATCAGCACCGAATAACACATATAACCTTCCAACCCCCATTTCATCCCTTTGGGGGGAGGGGGGGATTTTCTCATAGTCGATTTTTAGCCAAGTTAACTTTCCCAAGTTAATAATATCAATAATTAAAACTGTCCCATAAAAACTTTCATCCCCTATTTTACCACCCTTATGGGCGAATTTTTCAAAAATCCTGAAACACGTATTTCTGTATTTGTGGCCGAAACCTCAAATACCAATTTTCATGCAAATAACTTGGAAAAATGACAGACTTTCGTACAAACTTTCATCCCCTATTTAACCCTCTTGGTAGTAGAATTTCCAAAAATCGTGAAATACGTATTTTTTTATTTTTAACCGAAAGCTTAAATACCAATTTTCATTGATGTAACTTCAAAAATGACGGACTTTCATACAAACTTCCATCCCCCATTTAACCCACTTGGGGGTGGAATTTCAAAAAATCCTTTCTTAATGGATACCTACTCTTTACAAAGAACACACCCTCCAAATTTCATGTCTCTAGGACCAGCGGTTTAGGCTGTGCGTTGATATATATTATGTCAGTCATTCAGTCAGAACTTTGAATTTTATATATATGATAATAACAACTGATAACGTACGGTAAGGTATACTCATACCTCTAATTGGTGGTTTACTCGGTAGGCTCCGTAGCTAGTGCTAGATAGCTTGGCGCCTTCAGGCTTTATGCTTGAATAACCGCATCGGAGCCTATTTAGGATAGATTTCTTAGTCAAGTAACTAGATCTAGTCTAGTACCTACTAGAGAGATTTTTAATGTAACTTCGTTATTATTTACCTAGATTACAAAGCGTTTAGCCTTGATGTTTAGCAAGTCGGAAAATTTTCTCTAAGTGTAGTCTGCGACAGGTCGAGATGGCAATCAGGGTATGAGGCGGGAGGCCCGCGCACGTCCGCTTCGGGTTAGCGCAGGGGCTATGCGGCTGTATGGGGCTTCCCCATCAAGTATGCCATCTAAACCTGTCGCGTACCATAGGTACATATCGAAGTTAGGACACTTATTTTTTGATCCCTAAATTATGTAAGTACGAAAAACTTTTGTTCAAGGAATCTAATTAAAAAATTTCATCAAACAACATCGTTATCTTGATTGCGGTGTATTTTTCTTTTTAAATCATTTAATTTTTCCCATTCCTGATATATTGGCGTTGCTAAGCACCTTTTAGAGGGAAGATGAGCTTGGCTCGCAGCCAGTTCTACGAGCGAGCACGAATATCCTCGAAATGCAGAGAACGTAATAATATTGACTATTTATCTTTCATCGCTACAAAATTTTAAGTTGTTAACTTGAGACTTTAATTAAAAGGCTGATTGAGTTTCTATATTATACAATAGGTAGGTACTTGGAAATACTTAATTTAATTGATTTAAAATAACTTTATTGTTAATAGATTTACAGAGAGTAAGAATACAGGATACACTTAAAAAACAAAGGGCGACCTTATCACTAAAGTGATCTCTTCCAGGCAACCCATACTTAAGAACTTATAGAACTGTAAGACGGGGAGTCGCAATGTAGCTATAAATATAATATATTTAATATATACTTGTTAAATAACTTCTATTTATATTAACCTAAACTACACTAAATCATATTATTCATACTTGCCATACGTTTATAATTCTAAATCGAAATAAATACAAATACAAATATTATAAATGCGAAAGTGTGTCTGTCTGCTAGCTTTTCACGGTCCAACAGTTTAACCGATTTTGATGAAATTTGGTACAGAGTTAGCTTAGGTACACCCCGGGGATGGACATAGGCTAGTTTTTATCCCGGAAAATCAAAGAGTTCCTAGGGGGTTCTTTAAAACCTAAATCCACGTGGACGAAATCGCGGGCATCAGTTAGTAATAAATACATATTTTTTTTATACAAAGAAACTTTGTCTCACTGTTCTGAGAAAATTCTATATCGTTCCACCCCATGAAATTCTCAATAATTGAGGTTGTATCTAATGTCTTTAGTATCGAGACAACGTGTCGCTGATTTATAAAAGTCCACTTATACAATCAAGCACACGCTCCCTTACCATTTTTCATCACTACTGAGCACTACTGAGAACGGATCTCCTCTCGGAATGACTTAGATCACCACCAAGCTGGCGAAGTATGATTGCTCACACTTTAGAAAACTTTATGAAGAACTCTAAGGCATGTAACGCTTTCAGGTGTGAGGTTGCCATTAAGACCCCAACGTCTATCGTGTTTTCAACAATGTGCCCCGTCCATTGCTACTTCAGTTTTGCAACCCGTTTATCTATGTCGGTTACCTAATGCATGATCTCCTCATTTCTAGTTTGATCACCCTTGCAATAACCAAGTACAATTCATATTATTGTCTGTCAATAATACAACAGATCCATATAAAGCACTACGATCTAATATGTTCAACCGGCCGTTATATATTAATGTCAACCAATGGACTCCTCTGTGGTTGCTTTGGTCAGCAAACGACTCCATAAAAGATTATAGCTCTTCAATTTACAGTCCGGAAATACGATGAATGCAGCGTTTAGTGAGAAGATGTTAAGATCGCGATTATACGGTCCATTCCTAATTGAATATTAATAAAATACAGTAACACTCACCTCTAAATAGTGCTTTGTATTTATGTTTGAAAAATCTTTTAAAATTAAGATTAAGATTTAAATAATTTTTTAAGTAAGATTTCTTTTTAAGAAGATTGAATAGGCCTTCTATTTGACCGTCTAGGCAGGATATTTCACCTTGGGCTGTATCATCTCCTACTGTATGATGTGATTGCAGTCAAGCGCAAGCGTAAATATAGTTAAAAAAATCGATACTACTTAATACCCGTAACTTTATCTGAGTGGATTTTCATACACTTTTATATCCTAAAGATTCCTTAGTTTCCAGGGTTCAAGGTGACAGTACCCGTCAAGATCAGTTAAGCGATCAAGTCGTGAAAATGTAAGACAGACAGATTTTCAAGGGGCGGACCAACAAATTCCTAAAAGGCCGGCAACGCATTGGTGGTTCCTCTGGTACTGCAAATGTTTATGGGCTTCGGTAATCACTTAACATCCGGTCACCCGCCTGCTCGTTTCCTCGCTATTTTTATTTAAAAAAAAGATATACAAATTGGCATTTATGTTATTTATATGTACAAATGTTGATAACATTAAAACGAATTATGTTAATTTACCATAATAATACCTAGCTTCCTGGTAAGTAAAAGCTAATATATCTTTACTATCTAGGTAGATTAACGACTGGTTTTCGATTAAAAAAAATATTTCAGTATCTAAGTTTGTTTTAAAGGTAAAATGGTTCACAGAATGCTTTTAGCTTTGAAATTTATGCGCTTAGTGGGAATAGGCTCGCCGCATCTCTCTACAGCCCCTGCAGCCCCTTTCAGCAGTGATTAACAACGACCACATGATCAACTACACAATAGTGTCTGATATAGAGTCTTGAGTAAACACATTATTTACTTCATCATGATCAACCCATCGCCGGCTTACTACAGGGCACAGGGCTCCTCTAAGAATGAGACGGGCTTTGGTCTTAGTCTACCACGCTGGTTGTTGGCCAAGTGTGGATTGGCAGACTTCAGACACCTTTGAGAAAATTATGAAGAATCTAAAGCATGCAGGTTTCTTCACGATGTTTTCCTTCAACGTTAAAGCGAGTGAGCGAGATATTTAATTATTTCAAACGCAGATAACTCGGAAAAGTTAGAGGTGCTTGCCCAGGATCGAACGCAGACGTCCTAACCACTAGGCTATCAAAAAACCCAAAACCTATGTGTATGAAGTCACAGGCTTATAAAATTCCCTTTCCTTATAAAATTTTTGTCTGATGGATAGTCAAGATTCGGAGGTTAGCAATACATTTTCCTTTAACATTTTATGCGTCCCGCGTCGCCGATAAAAAAACTCATGGACACATTCAGGCCTGTGTTAAACGACACAAAAACTCGTCATCTCGTTGGTTTAATTCAGAAAAATGATATTTTCTGGGAGCGAGATCGTTTGTTACGATGATTATTATCTTTCTAGAAATAGGTCATGCAGGAATTGAATAGGATATTGATATTGTACAAAGATTATTATCTTGTCATACCTACTTTTTGTTGCGAATATGGACTTTCATATCAAAAGCTTACCTAGAATAATCCATACTAATAATATAAATACGAGTGTATTTGTTTGTCAGTTTGTTTGCTAGCACGGCCTATCTGTTTAACCGATTTTAACGTTTGGCACTGAAATATCTTGCATCCTGGGGACGCAATAGAGTTTTTTTTCCGGAAAATCATAGAGTTCTAATGGGATTTTTGAAAACCTATATTCACGCGGACAAAGTCGTGGCCATAATCTAGTTTAAAATAAACATAATCATCTTCATTGCCCAGAATGTTTCGAGTGATCACGGTTTTCTTAACTCTCTAAGCTATAATTGACAAGCTACAAAGAATTATCTACCCGGAGCCCGGAGCGACCTCCACACAAATAGGTAGGTAGGTACACACCTGATTTTATGAATAAAATCTCAAGCTTATATTAATTTTTAGGGTTCCGTACCTCAAAAGGAAAAATGGAACTCTTATAGGATCACTTTGTTGTCTGTCTGTCTGCCTGTCTGTCTGTCAAGAAAACTACAGGGTACTTCCCGTTGACCTAGAATCATGAAATTTGGCAGGTAGGTGGGTCTTATAGCTGGCTTTAGGGGAAAAATCTGAAAACCGTGAATTTAGGGTTAGATCACACAAAAAAAATTAAATTGTGGTCATGAACTAATAATTAGTATTTTCAATATTTGAAGTAAGATAACTATATCAAGTGGGGTATCATTTACCTGTGCATTCTAAAACAGATTTTTATTTATATTTTTGCATCATAGTTTTTGACTTATCGTGCAAAATGTTGAAAAAATACGACTGTAGTACGGAACCCTCAGCGTGCGAGCCTGACTCGCACTTGGCCGGTTTTTTTTATTGAAGTGAAAACTTTAAAAATAATAGAGTAAAGAGGTGTGTAATCAAAGTTGGTGTTTTTTTTTATAAGTTACCGGACTCCACACCTAACATTGGCATGCCACCTAACATCGTACCGGGACGCTAAATTGCTTACCGGACTCCTCATCTAACATTGGTAATCCACCTAACATCGTACCGGAACGCTAAATCACTTTGCAGCACGGCTTTGGCGTTAGGGTGGTTTGCTGGTAGCCACGGCCGAAACGTTTCACCAGACCAGATCAGAGAGATAATAATTTAGAAAATATAAATTCCCAAATTGGCCCTGCCAGGAATCTAACCTGCCACTTATAAGACCAGCTCTTATCACTGTACCAGCGAGGTAGTTAAAAAAAATCCCTTCAAAAATATTACAGGCTACAGCGACAGAAATTTCATAATATCTGTAAAACGGCAAGCGAGTTAAATTAAACCAAAGCCAGTAATTAAAGCCCTCTCTCTGACCGAGTCTATGTGGGTAGCACTAATGAATCTCTTCACAAATCAGAGTGAGTGAGCTACTGATTGTTATTGATTCGCTCATTGTGACGGCTAGTTGTGTGCTTTCGTAGTGACTTCTTATTTGTACGGAGTACAATAATTACTCAGTTTGAGGTATGGTTTTATAAAGAGGTGGCAAGGGTACATTTGTGTCTTCCATCTTTTAGACCAATTTTTTTGCCCCTAAGTTAGCACCAGTCAGCTGAGATGTAGTTATAGGCCAAATTTTAGCCCATAGTGAATGGTATTTTTTTATTGGGACAAAACACGGGTAGAACTGATGTTGTTAGACTAAATGCGCAGCTAAATAGAATAACCCCGACAGATTCGAAACTAGTTGAGGAAACACTGATAACACAACGTGAGTTTCAGCCATATTGAACCAAAGCCAAACACTATATTATCCTATCAAATTCGTAGTACTCACGTCATTTCGAGCACAATTAGGTATATCACATCAACAGTCCATCACAGACATCCAATCGGAGACAATGATCAGCTTCAAGTGAGGTAATTAGTACTGCCCGCATGGAACGTGATCTGCTTGAATGGTGCTAAATTATTGTCTTAGAGGCTTCGTACACACCCACAAGTGAAGCATTTAGACGACAAGTTATTATAAAAGACTCCAAATAGGCTAAGCTTAAAAGAGAAGACAAATTCACGCGCACATGCATTAGTAGTACGCGTAGCGACGTAGGGTATATAGATACTGGTGGGTCTGGTGTTTACCTATTGTTGAATCAAACGACACCTACGAACATGCTTCAAAATTTGGCAGTCCTTTGTAAGTATATAGAAGTACAGTTCTTGCAATTTACGAAGGCTACTGAACTTTACTTGTGGTAACGTCATTTACATGGTCATTGCGTAAGTGTGCGTGCATGTCGGACCAATCAGTCGCGAGCAAGCGCTGTCAAACGCACACATTAGTATACCGATACGACTTAAACAACAGCATGAGTCAGTAGCCTTCGTGAAATGCTAGAACCATAGTTGATTAGACGCAATTACGATTTTCATAAATCTTGTTAGTGCCTGAATTTGTGGAAGCAGTATAGCATGAGTAATCTAACTAAAAGAAATCGTCACAGTAATAGCTGTCAAATTTTGGTATTAGTATTAAGTACAAGTAGTACTTAAGTACTTTTGAATACGATCACAAATCCAATTTACAAAACTTGCATAGAACCTTTTTATTCTCCTAATAAATAAATAAATAATTAATAAATAAAAATCTTTTTTATTCGAATAAACTTTTAATAGTAATAACCCCATCGTACCAGAAACTAAAGTGGCAATGGTCAGGGCACATAATTCGAAAAACCGATAGACATTGGAGTCCCAAGGTGCTGCAATGGCGAACTTTCACCAGAAAACGCAGACGACATCAAACGAGTTGCCGCTGAACTCTGCCGACGCAAGACCGTGGCCTACAACCTATGACCATAGAGACCTATGTTATATTACATATATGACCAGCACTGGACATCTATAGGTTCATAATGACAACGATGATGATGAATAGAAACTAAGGGACCTTTTGGGAAGGAACTAAGGACTATCTGAAGGAGTTAATGTACTTATATGGATAACCACTATTCTTTCGGTACGCTACGATACACTACAAAATGGAGAAAAATGGTATTTTATTTCTTTTTATAGCTGTGTATCTTCCAAAGAACATTTTTAAGTAATTTGATATGACTATCACCAACATTTATATCTGCGATATTGACGACGAGAATAAAATTTAAAAGCGTTATAATAAATTTCTGAACTCATTCAGGAAAATATGTTAAGGTCCATAATACCACTTAGGTTTTTTACAACAAACATTTTAACGTTATTTTTTGCAACAACGAGTGCATTTTAATGATAGTTCCTACTTTATACCAGAGAAAATATGTTCACGTCCAACAACCCGCTCTACTAAATGTAATGTATAGTTATGATAAGGCTACTTAGTTAAAATTAGAATAAATCCACGTGTTTGCAATATTAAAGCAGTTGCGTTGCGCACACGTTTCTTTTTCAAGCTAACATTTTAAATATTATGTAAATGTTCTTGTACAAGCACATCTTAGGTATATCACAAAGGTTGTACAAGTTACACTTGTACAACCTTTGTGATATACCTAAGATGAAAATGATATACCTATAGCTGTGTATCATTTTTAAAGGCTCGAAAAATTCCCAGGTTTTTAAAAATAATGAGAAATAAGTTTCTATGCTGCAAAAAAAAAAACAATTATTCATCTTCAAAATTCTGATGTCCGACTTTCTTAACAAAGCATTTGTAATCCATTAATCTGACACTCAAGTTTGAATCAGAACGGTTTCACAGTTGAAAAAGACGAATTAAGGTATTGAAAATCACCGAATAGAATCGAAGTTGAAAATAATGCGATGAAAAAATTGGAAAACTTTTCCCATTCATCACGGATCCAAAGAGTTTTTTCGGACATCGATTGGTTTTAACAGGCGTAGGCCGATTTATCAAGTTAAACTAAGCCTTTGATATTGACGATTTATTAGATGCCAATCAAGAAATTAATCAGATAATTTATAGTAAATAGTTGTTCGGCTAAGCAAGGGATACTAAAAATCGCTACGTTCAATAATTTTCTGTTAGATATACAAGTTACCTAGCTGTAATGATTTGCAAGGAATTTTTATAAGGATGTTTCAACATTTTAAATAGGTAAGTACCTATTCAATAAAATAGATTCAAATCAACAATTTGATACGTACAGTAAGAGTAAGAGTGCAAAACACAATATACCTTGACAATATTATCAATTTATGCGAATTGAAAAGAATTGTCTTTAAATGTGAGAAGATCACACAATACAATGCATTACAATGCAGTACAATATAATAGATGCTCAATTGAAAATAATGGGTCAAAGTGGTGGATGGAAAAAAATATGAAAACTTTTACACATCTATCACAGATCCAAAGATTTTTTTTGCAAACGGAGAGACTTAAATATGCGCCGAACAATTTATCAAGTTAAAAGCGTGGTTTTGATGTTGATGATTTAATAGATGCCAATCAAGAAATTGATCGGATAGCAGCTGCACTTTTGTCGGCATACTGAAGCCATCAATCTAGGATTAAGACTGTGACAGCTCGGATATCAGACGGATTGATGTTTTGGGCAATGGGAAAAACAACGGTACACATTTTTCACGCAAAATTGGAACTTTCAAAATAACAAAGGAGTTTCATGTCAGTACTTTGTGTTTGTTTATTTGTATGCCAATTTATGTGCACTACAAGAGCATTATAGCCCAGTCAAATTAAACATCCAAGGTGACAATAATTTGCATAGAGCTGGAAATTTGTACGAATGTTTGGAACACCATTATAAATGAAATGTGAAAGTTCTCATAGATCCGACATTTTTTGCAAAAAAAAAAATTCAAGGTCAAAGTTCGCAAAACGTTTTCTGAGATATTACGATTCAAATAGTTGAAAAAGTCGTTTTCTTCATAAGTTGCAAATGTACCCCACGTTTTAACATCATTGGAGCTATAATAAAAGTAAAAGTGTTTGCATATTAGTCTGTTTATCTAATACATAGAAATATAACAATTTATGTTAAGTAAATAATCACACTACTTAATAATATTATAAAGGCGAAAGTTTGTGTGTATGTGTCTATGTTTGTTACTCTTTCACGCATAAACGATAAAATAGCATCACAAATGTATAATACTGTTAATTACATTTTCTCGCCCTAAAATATTATCTTTAAATCATAGTTACAAATATTTGACTAAGTATAAAGAAAATGCGAGATCGAAGAAATATTTTTATTTCATGCGCTTTGAGTATTCATTAATTGAAAGATACTCGTATATTGAAACGTTCCTACTTCGGAACGGGAAAATACGGAAAAGATCTAAGCTCGCAGATGTGAATAAGAAACTGGCATAGTTTTTGCGACAGCCCATTGCCCCAGAATTGATTGAAAAGCAATGCGACCACAGATATACACTTACAGATATGCAACTAGCGTGGCCCCCTCAGTCCCTCTCGCTCAAGCAGAGGTACTTACCTGTGAAATGTTATTCCTTCTGTTTTGCGTTCGCTTCGGCTATTGTAGCCTAGTGTACTGCAACCCGCCATTGCACAATAATTTCAAAAACAAAAAACAACAAAACAAATCATTTATTTCTTTAAAATACTTGAGTCAACATAACTTCACATTAAGAGTCACAATAGGGCTACTTCTACAGGTATTTATTCTGAGGAGGCGACCGACACGATGTGACATCGCACTCGAGCGTATCGATACACCTACCTAGCTCAATTTATATAGCACATATTTATTCCAAGAACTTTATCTAAAAATAATCAGTAGGACTGATATACGCAACGCTATTTTCAATACTAGGAATACGTGTGACCCCACATGGACTACTAGCTATTGCAAAAAAAATTACTGATTTCGGGTAACCCGATTTTGCTGCCGTTATTTGCATCTTCAGTGCTGGAAAATTGCCTCGTGCGCCTCTGGCGGCTTTCAAATAATTATTTCAACCCATCCTGACCCATTATTGAGCACGGGCCAGCTCCCAGAATTAGACCACATTCCACCACGCTGACCGGATTGATAGACTTCACACACCACGGAAAACTCTCAGGCATGCTAGTTTTCTTCACCGTTAAAGCAAAGCAAGTGATCTAATGATTTGAAGCTTATTTCGTGGTTTATTATCTTTCCTAGCACCGCAATCCTGTCGTGGCCACAACCCATGAAAATGAAATGAGGTTGAAATATCGACAAAAAAAACACGAAATGAATCGTGGTATGTACCCGTTATCTACATTACAAAAGCAGGTAATATTTATAATAGCTTAAAACGCTCATACAAATAAACGAAAAATTTAAATATTATTATCTTTGTGAAAGTTTGTCCAAATTAAATGTTGGAAAGTAAGTCCTTCCAATTCGATTTATTCCCTGTATATTACGAATGAGTACGAGGTGTATACTGTATACGAGTAACTCGTATGTACAGTTACAGGCAAGTCCATCATGTCACACATAGCTGAGCTGATATTCAAAAAAATCCGATCCGGTGTCTGAAAGCCCCTTCAGTCAGGCGTATCGTACAATTCCGTGGGAAAAGCAATTCAAAATTCGAATCCGAGATGGACTGCGAAATTGACGAATCGTGCTGAGATGGCTCTCGAGTTTGTTTTAGAAACGATTCAAATAAATTCAATTTTCTTCCTTCCCGGTTTTGAGTTATTTTAAAATTGAAATGGTAAAATTCAATAATCAATATCTTGTTCAATACGTCACATGTACCTACTTTTAATTTATTGACATAACTTTGGTCACATAACATACTGGTCTAAATTTCGATTTCACATCGAGGTAGTTTGATTTGTGCGATGTCCAGTTGCATAACATGCGGTTAAAAATTCGGTTACCGTTGAACTTTAACCACAAATAAAGAGCAAAGTAGGTTGTAGAAGACATTATTTATATCTCCATAGTTAAATAAAAAATAATGCAGGGACTTTGGATTATTTAATGTAACGCATCCCGCGTTCAAGACGCGCCGGTGTGGCCGTAGTTTTAGGGGTTATGAGGCCTTCAAGTAACTTTTTAGGGATGATTTATGCCAGAACGTGGCGGGCGCGGGCCGTGCCACGTACGACGCGCGGACGAGGCACGGATTCAAAACATCACGAATATTTTATATGAAGCAGTTTATGCTTCACCGTGTGGCGTCCCTGTTTACTTGTATGTCAAACATAAAGTTACGACTTTTGATATTCTTACTAAATGACAGATTTATGTTTTACTAGCAACGTTGTTATTTGTCAAAATTTGTCCTCGTATTTGCTAAGTGCCGATTTCACCAACGTCGAGTGACGTTTAATCGAGGCATGAATTGGGCGTAATGACAGTTTTTGTACTGAAAACTTAAAAAAAGCCTTATTTTACGTTGGTGAAATCGGCCCTACGACAGATTTCAGATAGATTGATTACGTTTTTCGTAAGATACCTATATATAATTCCGTAGAACATATAGACATTTTATATTTTTACGTTCATTTCTTAAATCACAAACAACACGGACCTACAAGAGGGATCGCTTTGATATTAAAATCGTTTCTTTGAAACCTGTCTAAGCCTTAAACATCAGATCACATACGCTTTAATTGACGTAGATAAATTTTCGTAATTTAGATTTATTAGGATTCTCTCTACCGTCGAAAACAGCGTTCGAAATCTATTCCTTTGAGCTTCCACGAATTTCATTTACCTGAAAGGAGCAGATATTCTAATTCAATATTCAATTTAAATTGCAAAGTCTTGTATAAAAGTACTTTTAGATCTCTATGTATGGAGCACAAGTCAATTAATTTTTAATAGTTTTGCATCGAAATAATGTTATATACCTACAAGGAACCAAAAGCGTAATTTGCTACAATCTGCTGAAACAGACAAATCTCTGTGGTGCAACATGCAGCATGCGATATGCACCGCCTGACCTCCCACTGCTAAACATGCAGGAAAAGCCCAATCAAGCAATACGCACCACCACCACGCAGTAGGAACCACAAATTCCCTAAAACACACTGGACGCACGTTTTGGGGAATTCATGTAGTGATGTGTGGTGGTGGTGCGTATTGCTTGCTTGGTTGCTCCCTTTTCCTGCATGTTTAGCCGTGGGAGGGCGGACGTTCACATAACATCTATTTACCATTTACATTATAAAATACATTTAATGTTAACTTCAAAGTGTTTGAATTGACTTATGAATTAAAAGTATGCTACCTTCAAATTCAATTTCTGTTGAAATTTCCAAATGATATTTACCTACAACTCTTATTATATTCAGTAGGTTGATTAATTCCTCAATTTTTTATGTTAGTTGTTAAAAAAAATAACGGTTAAGTATCTTTTTTTTTAATTTATTTATTCTTATTAAATGTACAGGTTTCTTACATTTCTATCTCGCCAAACTGGTGGGCCAGTTTGTTCTCCTTGCAATTTCTAGGAATGTCCAATTTATCAAAATTACGTCCGATGCACCAGTGGATTTATTTCAGGGACGAGGAATTTACGAACTGTCAAGTGCTGCAATAAGTTGTAAGTACATCGTCGCAGCTTACAGAAATCGAACAAAATTGTACAATTTGTTCGACAAAGTCCGAAACAGTATTGACCTGAACGAAAACCAGTTTGTTTTAAAGCACACTGTTTCGAATCATTTTCTTTATTCCACTTCATGTTGCAATATTGAATAGAAAAACTTTAAAAAAGTGAACTGATTTCAAAAGCTCTAAAAATTCTGTCATTAGGTGCTAATGGTCGTATTTTGCAAGCGCATAATGTTAATAATTTTCGTCCTAGGTATAGTACGTGACAGGCCGAGATGGCTATCAGGGAGGGAACGCCCCGCACACCCGCACAGCCCCATGGGTTAGCGCGGATGACGTACGGGTATGCGGGGCGTCCCTCCAACTCATAACCCGATTGTCATCTTAACCTGTCGCGGACTATACCTACCTCTTCAAATAATCACACATTGATCTATTACATAAATCAGATAAGTAATTAAATATAGCAACATTGAATGTCGTCGCATTTGGTGCAGTAGATATCCGTTATTCAAAACTCTTTACATCCACAAATAATACAAATGTCTTTAGTCTTTGCATCAACAAATAAACCACATTTCAATACCGAAGCGCGTCGGCTTTGTATTGACAGATGCATTGAATGGGGATGCAGCAGGCGACCCGCAATGTATTTGTTTTGTATCTGCAGTACATTACCGCAGGAGGTTACCAAGTTTTCTATAGAATTTTATCATTTTGAGCAATATGTTGCTTGAAAACTGTATGATGAATATTTCTATGTCAGTTTCATAATAAAATTTTAATAATAAAAACGGCTCGCTCCGGTTTCACTCGCGAGGCATATCCATGAAAACCAAGCTTTTTTTCTCAGAATGAGAAGGGTTTGGCCATAGTCCACCTGCTGACTTAGTGCGGATTGGCAGACTTCACACACCTTTGAAAACATTATTGAGTACTCTCAGGCATGCAGGTTTCCTCACGATGATTTCCTTCACCGTTAAAGCAAACGATATTTATTTAATTAAGCTTAAAACTCATATACTCGTACCTCAGAAAAAGGTGCATGCCCAAAATCAAACCCCTGAGCTCCCGAATAGGCTCATCTAATGATTAATTATTTTTATTTGTCAATACCTAGCAGGCGGAATAACGATCAATGAAAGCGACCAGTTGGCAGAAATATAACATTACCAGCGTTTTAGAAATTCATTCCGTAATAGTGTTCACTATAAACCAAAGAAAATTAGCCTTACTGCATGTTATTAAGAAATCGCCCGCACCTCGAATTCTATTGCTATCAAATATCAATTAGTAAAAACCAGTCTTGTGCACTTTAGTCATGTACCTGTAGATGTAGTTAAACGTGCTTATTTACTTAAAATAGTGGCATGATTTGTAAAAGGTTCAATAATAGTAGGTACAAAGTCCCAATGCATCTGAAACGAAGTTGTAGGAAAATGCATGATTTTATTACGTTGGCTTCATCAATAAAGACATCTGTATACTCCACACCAGCTTTTATTACCAACTCTCAACAATGCGAATTATGTTTTAACCTTTTTGGCAGCGAATCCCGAAAGTAATTAATTAAGAAGGTCGGATAGCGAGAAGCTCGACATGTGTTGCGACGCTGATGAATGGGACACAAGAATACAAAGATAAAAAGGCAATTCATTCCTAAGCAGCTATATTTAGAAATGTTTTTATAACCGGATAGCTTATTTCATTAGCTACTACTGCTAGCGAAATTTGTGTAGGCCTCGCAACTTCATCCGCGTGGACTACACAAATTTCAAACCCCTATTTTACCTCCTTAGGGGTTGTATTTTCAAAATTCTTTGCTTAGTGGATGTCGTCATAACAGCTAGGTATCTGCATGCCTAATTTCAGCCCGATCCATCCAGTAGTTTGAGCTGTGCGTCATCTGTTTATCTGACTTGGAGCACGAGGGATGTGTGGCATAGTTATCACAATACATATCAGCCGATTGCGATTGTTAGGATTAATTTCCTTCATGCCTGGGAGAGCAAGTTAGACTATCGGTCCCAGTTATTATCAGTAACCTGAGAGATGAAATCTGATTTTCTTAGTTGAGTTGTATATGCGGAAGAGTCTGGAAACACATCGCGTTATTACACAAAGAGAACTTCTACCATTATTGTGATTAGTGGAAAGAGCAATAGAGAATACGATTATAAGAAGAAAGGTCAATCTGAACGTGCTAGTCCTTGGTGAATGATTTCTCTTTCTAGTTTCTCTATCTTTTTCATGGTTCTTGAAATGTACGAAAAATACTAATGATACCAAAAATACTTTACTACGTTTACCTGAAAAAAAAAACTTCGAAAGAGGAATCTGTAGCGCAAAGTTGGTAGCTTGTTTGTTCGGAAAAATGTTCCTAAGAACATAATATTTTTATTTATGGGATAATTAAGATTGCTAAAGGCATGTTTTTGTTTTTGTTTACGCTAGGCATAGGTACCTCCTTTTCTGTTAATTACGAAATACCGAAACAAGATAACCCCGCTGTATATTTTATAATAATTAAGTCACCCAATCACTAAGCAAACAAGTACGCGATTGTCACCTTTATAACCTAAAGACTGTGGCGCAAATCCGAGTGCACAAAAAACTTGGTTCGTCCGCAGCAAATTTTCCATAAGGAGAAAGTTTGTAAGTTATTTTCACTTCTCTTCTAGTTATAAAGTTAGGAAACATTAAGATGTTTTGTTTGTTTTAATTAAAATTGATGCTTTGACTTCTGAGGAATTATTTTTTATATCTCTCTTCATTTGCTTTCTCGTGTAATTTTTTAATATCTACAAACTTCTCTTGTGAGATTTATAATCTGAATGGTTTCTCCTTAAATTTCTTCGCAGTTGTTTCCAAAGTTTTTATTAAAACCGTATTTATTGCTCAAACTCCGAGCTTCGACTAGATTCGACCTCCTTTCTCTTTCATTTTTTTATCAACAGAATGTTTACACTCCTACGAACTAATTTGCATTTCACAAACATGTACTTATGGACTAAGAGCCAGCGCGTGCTAGACCTTCGTTATTTTATAAAATCTGAAAGTTTATCTGCGTATTGCCCTAAACACTGGGAGGAACGTTTGCTTGGATGTTTGTTTGAATCATGGTAGCATTCGGCCAACCACCTATCAACCACCTTAATACTGCCAAATTAGCCTGATTCCATCTTAGAAGACTGCATCATCACTTGAAATGAGGTGAGCACAGTCAAGAGCTTACCTACACACGTCATCAAATAAAAAAAGGATATTTATTAGATTTGTATGACGAAACTAGTATGTTATGTTTATGCTCCTAGCTAATTATGCGCCACTCAAATTGAGGGCGACATTTCATTCAAATGCTGTTCAAATGTCGTCCATGTCATCATGAAGCTTAATTAACCACATATAATGACCATGCAGCTAACACTACTCGCTTTGATTCAAACTTCGCTTGTATTTACCAATTTAATTACTAGAGTTAAGCAGATTTTCCAGACAATTTTATAACAGCTACCCCGGCGAACTTCGTACCGCCTAACAGTCGATTCTTTTTCAAGAGTTTTTTAAAAGTGTTCTCTCCGTAAGAACCATCCCCGTACTTCAAGTAATATTATGAAAAAAGAATTAGCGAAATCGGTTCAGCTGTTCTCGAGATTTGCGATCAGCAACACATTCATCGATTCATTTTTATCTATAGAAACTAGACTAGATAGTGCTCGCCACTTCATCCGCGTGTATATACATTTTTAAAAATCACGTGGGAACTCTTTGATTTTCCGGGATAAAAGTAGCCTATGTCATTCCCCGGGATGCAAGCTATCTCTGTACCAAATTTCATCAAAATCGGTTGAACGAATGGGCTATGTAAAGCTAGCAGACAGACAGAGAGACACACTCTCGCATCTCTAATATTAGTATGGATTCAAGTAAAAAATAAAATAGGATAAACTCCACCCGATATTTTGAATGAGGCGGGAATCACACAAAATGGTCTTATGGTTTTTTAGAACATTCAGTTATTTATTTTCAAATACTAAAGGGTATTCAAATCTATTAACTAGTATAGAGATATGGAGAGATAGCAGATTTGTAGAGCGTTGAGACTAACAAAACGTCATATAGGTATGAGTGACAGAGACAACGCTCTTCAAAGCCGAAATATCATTCTAAGGGCTGACATTACTTTCCGCCGCGTACTGTACATAACCACTATAGAATTCAAGTCCTGTAAAAACAGTTCAAAGTTCTAAAAACAACTACGAACCTCTTTGAACTATATTCTGATAAATGAAAGAACACTAGAAAATTTGAAAACGGAACACGATGTTTCAAATCGGCCGTTACCGGCAACGGGCATCCGCCGCTGGCGTGTTTCCGAAGTCCACCGACTGACGAAGTCCGGATGTGCGGACCGGTGCCGACTGGTCGTCAGGTTTTCTTGGCAATCGCCCACTGATTCGTGGTTTAGGAGCGTTCCAAAATTTTACAACACGAACGAATGCCATGAATTGTTGGAATTTGAATCTGTCCTTTTATTGTATTTTAATTCTTCTGATTTGATTTTTAATAGAAAAACGATCTTTTGCTTATATTTTGTTCAGGCCTAGATGTCGAGTCTAGTATACTAGCACCAAAGATTTGGTAAGCATTAATTATTAAGTTACGGCCACACCTGCGCATCATGAACTCTGTTTGCGGGACACAATGCGGGAGCGTTGACGACGCGAATCTATACGTGCACTGTGCAGGTATGATGGTCAGTAGCACTGGAGGCTGACTTTCCCATCGATGGATTTTCCCGCTTTGTAGTTCGTAGTCGCTTTGCTCGCGCAGCTTTGGATTAGGTAACTATGCTTTATACCGTATCATTTTTTGTGGACAAAAATCATCTTAAAGTATCTACAGTTATTGATTTTAAATAATTTCAATTAATTTAATTTTGTTAAGAAAATAATTCAATCAAAGTAGGTGACCTAGCTTTGATAAAACACCAATGTAACTTATAACGGCGAACTAAGCTGGAGCTTTGAGAAATTACTGGAAAGTAGATTAGTTTACAATAGTTGGAAGCCGTGATTTATGAGTGTACGAATTTCTTGCTGTTACAGTCGAACGGCGATTAACTGCAAGTAGAGATTGCTTTCCGTTAGACATAATATATTATTCAAGCCATTTGTAAGTGGAAGGAAATCTAAATCCTTGTTCCTCCAATCCTAATTATTGTTTTTTTTTTCCACTTCTTTGAAATGAGTAACTGCAAAGCTCTTCACTGTACCTAGTACTAGTGAATCTGTTTTCCGAACTAAAATAACGCAATCATAAATATTCAAGGTATTATTACGTACCTATACTGTGCTAGTGGTAGGTTTTTTACGAGTTATAAGAGTCATACCCGTGCGGTCCAGGTTTAAAAAAGTGATTGCTCCATATCTTCCCACGGGGCCCACCCCCGTGGATGTCTTCAAAGGCGACTAAGGGATAACTCAACTCAACTAAAAGTTCCTGTGATTTTGACTCCATACTGTACACGATTACTCTTATCAGATGTTAGCTTGAGAACCAGGACCGACGCACGACGCCTTAAAGTGCTCTCGGCGCAGTCGGCCAGTCTTCCAGTCACCATTTCTTACCAGTTACTTAAGTCAAAGTTTCCTAGAACACTGTTATCATCCAAACTAGAAAGTAAAGAAAGTGGTCGATTGCTATTACAAATTTAGAACTGTAATGACAACATACTTACGAAGAAAAAGCTTTCAAAATAAACACTATAATAATATGAATTGAAATCAAAGTCACTCAAGTTAAAAGACAACGTCGTGTCCCATTTCCAGAAGGTCTTTTAATAGCCAGTGTGTCACAGGAGCGTGTCTTTTAATACAGCTAAATGGAAGAGGAGAATGTGGGTGACGGAAAACAAATACTCCAGTTGAGGTGTAGGATGGGTGTAAGCTGGTTTTTTGCGGCCCTAAGACATGCGTTTAACCCTCGACCTGTCTCCATAGGTCTTTGAAAGTCCGTCTCCTAAAAAACTATTCCAGCAGTAGACAGACTTCCTAAAAAACGATATTGTAGTCTCAAATGACAGAGCGGTCCACTTCTGGCAATTGGGTTCTGGCACCACACAGCAAGTTATTTTATTTTAATTTTGTTACGGATCTTTAAATCACTGATATTATGCCAGACCTATACCCTAACAAGCTTATGCCCGCGACGTCGTCGTCCGCGTGGATTACATAAATTTCAAACCTCTACTTTACCTCCTTAGAGGTTGAATTTTCAAAAATACTTTTTTAGCGGATGTCTACGTCATAATAGGCTATCGCATGCCAAATTTCAGTCCGATTGGTTCAGTAGTTTGAGCTGTGCGTTGATAGATTAGTCGGTCAGCTTGTCGTTTTAGGTATATGGTTAAATTAAATTTAAATAAAATAACTCTTAAAATAATCTATGACAAATTCTAGTTTTAATTTTATCAATGTTTTCAGTTAGTATGTTTTTGTTTTTCCGATCCTTTTTTTTACCTAATGCCTCATACCAACGAGAACACTTAACTTTAAAAGTCATTAAAACAAAAACAAAAAATGAAAATGTCGCTTAGCTCAGAGCCACAGATTGAGGTAGAACAATATTACACCCTCGACGCTTCTACTAGCGATCAAGGCTTGAAATATCACTGTGCCGGAGTGCGTTTTTCTTCCGCTTCTTCGATCGATGTCGTCTCTATCGTATGACTAAAATTGAAAAAGGATAGCTGAATACCTAATACTTCCCTCAGACTTTCTCTCTTCTATAAACAACTCATATTATGTAGTAAAGTTTTTAACGTGCAGGGAAATGGGCAGGGGAATTTTCATTATAAGATCTATGCGCTTTTATATACAAATGTTGTAGGTACGCCATTAATTCTTTTATTTGCCGTTCAAAATCTACTTATAACTAAGCCAATCGTCGATTTATCTCTTTATTACATTTATACCAGATATAACAAAACAGTAAAATTTATAAATAAATAAATAAAAATATTTTTATTCAATTAAACTTTTACAAGTATTTTTGAATCGTCAGATACATCTACCATTGGTTCGGAATGCCTTTCCTACCGAGAAGAACCAGCAAGAAACTCGGCGGTTGCTCTTTTCAAAGATTTTATGTACAACATTATGCCATATAAAAAAATATTTTCAGTCCCGCGCGTTGCTAAAACGAGCTGCAGGTCAAATCCACGCTCTTTTATCATTTAGAATTTAGATAGTCTTTAATTGTGTAATATGCTTTTTTCAGGAGCATACATACTTTTAACAGATTTTTTAAACTTGTGTAAAGGCAAGTCCAAAATAGTTTGCGGAATTTTGTTATAAAAGGTTATGAATGAAATTGTAATACTTAAATAAATATTTATGTGATAAAATTATATTTATTTTGAAAGTTATGACCCTTAAAATTTTCTATTTTAGGCAACTTTGCGCGTAAATAAACCATGTAAAAACAACAAAATTACAAAACTGATGGATTTAACGTAAATACTTAGTAATAATTTCAAATGTGTTAGGTTTGTTTAAAAATATTAATGACTAGGTAGGTATATGGTTTACTCAAACCATATAAAATAAAATAAATTCTATTTATTCAATATTGAATTCAGTTTTAACTTATTTTGTTAGCTTAGATAAACCAGTAAACCGATAGAATAGCCATCGCCGGACTGGAATTATCCAGACAGCTATAGGTGTTAGCGTCGCTGAGGAGGATATATAGCCTAACTCTGTGTACATTAAGCTATCGGATAGCTACCTATTTTGAATAACAAATTGGTAAATCTCTAGCGTATAGTTCTATGCTATTTTTACCCTCTGGCCCCGACGAAAATAGGGGTTGGCGTTATAAGTTTAAAAGGTGTATTTGTTGTATAGAAGCATTCGTTACTTTGCGGAAATCCATGATAATATACATGATATAAAATCAAAAGCTTAATTTGCCTATAATCCGCTGAAATAGGTCGAATCTGTATGGTGCAACATGCATTATGCGACATGCACCGCCCGCCCTCCCACTGCTAAACATGCAAGTAAAAGCAGCCTGGCAAGTAATACGCACCACGCGCAATACGCGCTGCATGGTGGTGGTGTATTTGTATTGTATTTGCTGTATATTTGTGTGTCTGTCTGTAGCATCGTAGTGCTCAAAACGGTGGACTTATTTGAATGCATTGTTTCTTTTATTCGAAAGCCTGTTTAATCTAGATAGTTCTTGGTAATGTTTGATGAAAATAAAATGTTCTTTTTTAAAATTCATTATAGGCAAACGCTTGACCACAATCACACCTGATGGAAAGCGATGATGCGGATGAAGCGATGGCGGAAAATGGGACGCGTTTACCTAGAAGATGCCTATTCACTCTTGTTTTAAATATACCCGGGTTGTAGTTGGTAGGAAACACATATCGTGGAAGAGTATTCCAAACCTTAGTCATGACTATGAGGAATGATGACGCAAAACCGTTCAACCGTTTGAGGTTTATCAGCTGTTTTGTTGGCCAGTGTAGGGATTTCACAGTCATCTATCTGATATATTTTATATTAATAGCACTCTTATATGAAGTCAATCCCGACTACCCGATCCCGATTCTAATTTTTAACTTATATTGAGTGAAATTGAAACAAATGAATTTACAAATTTCTGATATCTTGTATAACTTTTCAGAGGTCATCGTAACCCTACGTTTCCACTAGCTCAATAATAAACAACGACCATGTTATACAACAAAAGCTGTTAACATGTTAGAGCAAGCTATGAAAAGTGAAATATCACCACTATTTGCTAACGATAATGTCCTAATATCCAGAAGGTAAGAAGTACAGACTTTAGAAAAAAGACGAAAATGCGCTGGAATATGCTTTAAACCTAAAGTGGCAATGGGCTGGACATATATCCTGATGCAGAGATGGGAGATGGACAGAAACAGTGACGAAATGGACTGGACCACGTGGAAAGCGGAAAGCAGGCAGGCCCTAGAAACGGTGGTCTCAAGACATTATAGAAGTGAGATTGGATCTATTTACTAAAATGACTAACAAATAAGTAAACATATGAAGTTTGTAAAATGTAAATAAATAACCTACATGAAGTTTGTAAAATGTAAAGATGGAAATAAAAAAAGCTTAATTATTATTATTATTAATGTCCTAATATTTCGGGGTAAAATAAAGTTAGGGGTGATGAAATTGTTGCCGTGGGAGCTTGAGTTATTATACATATGTATATATAAAGGTATATAATATTATTATTTGATAACACAACACTGTTTGTTTGTGTGAATTTAATTAATGTTACTGGAGCATAACACTTTGTGGATTAGTCAAAGCGTTGTGATTTGTCTTAGTGAGACAACGTTCAACATAATTGTATTATTAATTAGCATTATATCTGTCTGGAAATCGTATTATTAGGTATTCTAATTCTTTGTTAAATCACATTATATTTATCTATTATTATGCTTATGCAATCACGTGTATTTATTATCTTTAAATCTAAATATAATTTATAAACTAATGCTGATTACAATCATACCTCATGAAAGTGATGATGCAACCGTTGGATTACGCTTAATTTGCCTGTAGGTGTCTATCAAATCTTGATATAAAGATCCTGTACGCCATAATTAATTTTCCTTAATGAAAGGTAGCCTATGTCCGCCTCCTGGATGCAAGCTATCTCTGTACGAAATCTCATCAAAATTGGTTAAACGGATGGGCCGTGAAAAGCTAGCAGACAGACACACTTTCGCATTCATAATTATTAAAATGCATTAGTATTGATTTTTAAATGAGTTAACCGTTGTCATAATAATGACTTTATTGTTAAAGGTACATTTTATTATGATGAGATAATTTGGACCGATGAACTGTGAACTGAAGCACATTTGGGCATAATATGCGAAATTAAGGCAGGTTTAATTATAGGTACTATCTCTGGAGAATATTATGCCTACTTACTCGCCCGTTGGCAAATAATAATTTCAAGATAATTGGACTCCAGGGCAGTTTCGAGCGAGACAGTGTTATCTATTTATTTATTGCATAACGTAGTGTCCTTTACCGATAAATATACAACATTACAGTAGGTATAGGATGCGACAGGTCACAGTGACAATCGAGGTATGAGGCGGAGGGATGCCCGCACACCCGCACGTCACCACGGGGGATGTGAGGGTGTGCGGCGCGTCCCTGCCCCGATTGCCATCTCTACCTGTCGCCGACTATATTATGTTCAAGTAAGAAATTAGTTTATCTGAATAATTTGTTATTATTATCGGTAATATAATATTGCACCTATGGCGGATTTCAATAGGTTAGGATTTTCTGAATTATCTAACACCATAAAAGTAAAAACAATTTACTTATGAAAACAAGCTTAGTAATAGTAATTGTAGGGGAACGTCATGACTACGTAACATAACAAAACGTGTCTCTTTATTTTATAAAACATACTAGCTGATGCCCGCGACTTCATCCGCGTGGATTTACATTTTTCAAAATCCCGCGGGCACTCTTTGATTTTCCGGGATAAAAAGTAGCCTTTGTGTAATCAGGGTATAATCTATCTCCATTACAAATTTCATCCAAATCCGTCTAGCCGTTTTTGCGTGATTTTATTAGGATATAATTATTTATTATAAATGCGAAGGTGTGATTGTTTGTTAATTTACCTTCAATCACGTCGCAATGGAGTAATAGATCGATGTGATTTTGCATGGTTATAATTAAAGACCTGGAGAGTGACAATATAGGCTACTTTAATCCCGGAAAATTAGAATTCCAAAAGGTTTTAAAAAAAACCTATATCAACGTTGACGATTCATCGACTACTGTAATATAATCTGAACTCACCCTAAGTTATGAAAAATGAGAATGTCATTCCCATGGTCCACATAATCCGATCTCAGACTCAGTACATATATTATTATCCATAAGTATTAGAGCTTACAAAGAGGCATTAGCATGACAATGTATGGTCGCATCATTTTTCTCGCGCTTCCATACAGTCATTCATCAACGTCGTGCGAAAATGTGATTTACCAAAGCCACTTATAATAAGCTTAAGTCTTATATGTTTAACATACATACAAATCATGTTGGTCATACAAGCTACATATACTTACATACAAGTATTTTTAAAGAGCAGCATGATGTGACAATCTACCACAAAAAATAAATGTCATTTTGTGTGGCACACCTCTTCTAGTGTACTTGTTATGTCCTTTCCTGTGGGAAAAGATGCCTATGTCATAATAAGTTATTTCTTAGGAATTATTAAATAATCCGCTGTTAGTTTTACATCGGTAACGCACTTATCCGATCCGAGTCCGTGAAAATACGTTCCTTTTTGTTTTGTATGGTAGCCTATGACATAATATTATGTCTAGTAGATATTTTTTATATCCGTATTTCACGGATTTGGATCGGACAAGTGCGTGATCGCTGTTAAGCTTGCTAAGCATTTTAAATTATTATCGATTTAACGAAAAAAGTACGTCAAATTCCGACAAAATATGAGTATGACGTCACATCTGTGAACTTCATACTAAGCGAGCGTTTTGACGTTTGATAAATAGTCACTGATTTGACTAGTAGTCATCATCCCTACTCTTAGTTTATTCGATTGGAAACGTTACTGCCCTTACTGCCACTTTCCTAGTATCCAGATAACATACAGCTGACGATGATATTGGCGCTAAAAGCTTACATCCAGGCATTAGCATGAGAATATAAAGATCCCGTCATTTTTCTCTCACTTCCCCGCAACCATCCTTCAACGTCTAGATGAAAATGTGAAAGTTCACTCATTCTACACTTAATTCTTACAAATAGTTTGAAGTTTGTTCTGGAATAGATACCTACTTCCTATGTTTTAGTTTAAGATATTTTTAAATTCAAAAATAATACTTATCTATAATTTTATTTAATTAATAAGCTATTCTGCTCCACTTATATATCCTTCCAGGTTTAATAAGAAGAAAGCTGTATAATTTTAAAGCTGTGTATGTAATATAGATAACATTTTATTTAAAGATGTTAGTGTAATAAGTAAATAGCTCTAAAAGTGTTTACAAATACAATATTGCAATTAATTGATATGGATATAGGCAGCTTTTATAGGTATAAAGCTTAGCAAAGGTATTTCGAACTAGTAATGATGCATATTTTGACGATTCAAAAGTTAGTATTTACTTGTAAAAGTTTATTTGAATAATTATTTAATTTAAATTTATATTCCTATTTATGTATCTATAAGGCGTATTATATAATATATGTAAGGCGTATAGGCTTTATAGCATGATAACTAGATGGTATACCTAGACTTTATAAACCATATAATATATTTTGGTGATAATAACTTTATACACCACTAAAGTTGCCCAAGCCGGGACTTGGCACGGGTAGAAATTATAAAAACCTTTTTTAAGTTTCTAGGCCCAATGTTTTAATATGACAGTCAACAGTTTCACCTTTTATGCATTTAAATATTCGTCTTATATGAGGATTTTTTTATTTCCAATTTAATAGTGCAATAAGATTTTATAGCTAAAAAGTAGCTATTTTACTCTAAGGAATAAACATACGCCTATAATAATACGAACGGAAGTACTGTAGAAGAAATTTTATTGCCCAGCTATTCTATTACGAAACGTATGGGTAATGACCCGGAAAATCAAATTGTCCGGAAACAATACAGTCGGAAGTATAATTGCTCTTTTGCTATTTTTGGGGAAATTCAGTATAAAGTTACCAATTTAGGACGTGACTTTACCCGTGGATCCATCAAGCTTCATAATGCTGTTTATCAAAGTTATTCCAGTATAACATTTTTGACAACCTCCCTGGCGCAGTGGTGAGTGCTGTGGTCATATTAGCGAGAGGTCCCGAGTTAGATTCCCGACAGAGGAAATTAAAATTTTACAATTTCTCAATTTCCTCTATAACCACTCTACCGAGAAAAACGTGCCACCAAGCAATTTATTTCATTTATTCATTTACTTGCATGTACATTGAATGGTGGATACTGGTTTAGCGTTCCGGTACGATGCCGTGTAGAAACTTAAGGAGTATGGGTTTAGTAAAAACTGCCATACTCTTTCAGAGTAGGCCGCTTCCATCTTAGACTGCATCATCACTTACCACCAGGTGAGATTGTAGTCATGGGCTAACTTACATTTGAATAAAAAAAAAATACCGTTCAATTGATTATCAATCAATCAATCAGCCTGTTTGCGTCCACTGCTGGGCACATCAACCTTCCCGAGAGCACGCCACCACACACGTTCCTCCACCTTTCTTATTCACCCACTTCCCGCTACCTTCTTAGAATATGTGAATCTGTTTGAACTCTGAATACAAAACACCAAACCGTGCGCATCGCCAGTGGACTTCACGCTATATAACAACAATCTTCTATAAATAGGTATAAAAGGAAAAGCTGACTGACTGACTGTCTCACTGACTGACTGACTGACAAATCGATCAACTCACAGCTCATACTACTGAACGGATCGTGCTGAAATTTGGCATATCTACCGTACCAACACGCAATTTGAAAACATATTCTTGCATTTTTTCATTGTCAAAGGTAGCCTATGTCCTTCACTGGAATGTAAGCTAACTCTGTACCAAAGTTCATCAAAATCGGTTAAAATGTTGGACCGTGAAAAGCTAGCAGACAGACAGACAGACACACACTTTCGCATTTATAATATTAAGTATGGATTTGTAGTATATGATGTTAGATCATTCATTAAGTCGAGTTAACCAGTAAAACCCTAGCTACTTTCTTACATTTCCCTCTCAAGTCTAGAAAACGCCAAAATGAGCCCAAGAGCCCGAAGCTAAAAATCAGCTGAAAATAGTTCTTTTTTCGCTCAAAAGCCTTATGGCAACTCGAATGTCGACAGACTTTTTATTCACTCCGTGCAGTTTTTAGGTCAACTCGTTGAGGTACTTTTGACCCACAAAGCGATGCCTTTCACCTAATGACATGGGGATATATTTTATATTTCAAAAAATGAAGCGGAAAATTACATTTTAAAGTGACTTTAATGTATGAAATCTAGGATAAAAGTAACGTGACTTTAAGTTAACTATAATAGCAACAATATTACTTATAATATTATGAACTATAAATAAGGATGTTACGTTTATTTAATGTGTTTTAACTTTTAATATTGATAAACAATAATAATAATATTGTCGTCTGGCACCATCCTATCTAGCACAATACATTATTTTATAGATACTTACTTGATGAATTATTTACACATAATCATCTACTCATAATATAAAATACTTGTCCTTGACTGGCTGATCTATTGACACACAGCTTAAACCGCTGAAGTTAGAAACTTGAAATTTTGACAATAGGGACAATAATCCTTTTATGATTCACTAAGAAAGGATTTTATGAAATGAGGAGTTTAAGGGGTTTAAAGGAGGGATAAAAATTGTATGTGTCTCCGTCATTTTTGAAGTTATATTCATGAAAATAGATGTTCTGGCCTGTGGTTAAAAATGAAGAAATTATTTGTTTCAAGATTTTTGGAAATTGTGCCCCTAAGGCATTTTCAGAAATTCCGCTCAACATTTGTAACAACTAGCTATAACTTGTTTGTATGTGGCATGTTGCTAATCTAATCCAGGCGGGATATCGGCTTAGCCACAAGGACCGATTGCGATATTGTGAACTTGGAGAATTTGTAGTTAGTTACGAATAATTTTAATTGGAATCAATAATGGATTATCAATACACATAACATAACATTATTATTTATTGCGTAATAAACAAGACTGGTGAATAATAGCAGGACTAGAAAAGAAGTGGTAAGCACAGTGGTCTCATTAATGGGAGGTTCCTGGTTCGATTTCTGGCAGGTGTTTGGAATTTTATGATTTCTAAATTTCTGGTCTGGTCTGGTGGGAGGCTTCGACCGTGGCTAGTAAGGTACCACCCTACGGGCAAAGCCGTGCCGCCAAGCGATTGGGCGTTCCGGTACGATGCCGTGTAAAAACCAAAGGGTTTATTAAAAACTACCGTACCCCTTCCAGGTTAGCCCGCTTCCATCTCACGTTTCGCATTATGTAACATTGCATTATTTTATATGACTTCTGCGCGCTGCGCCGTGTTTGTACGTCACACATATTGATAGCAAATCGGGTGCTTATCTGAATGAATAAATAAATATGTAAACTTTAAATGAATTAATTAATTTCAGGTTTTTTTTTACTTTAGTAAGAAAAACGAGGAAAAGTTATCGTAGCAATAGGATTAATGTTTTCAATACAATCTCAGAGCATTGGAAAATTCGTCAATTTAATTTGTGAGTGGGGCTCGGTCCAAATTTTTCGCACTCCCCCTCAAGGGAAGGAAGTTTAATAGGGGCTGACGGATACCGAACGCACTTACCATCGGCCAAGATTAATGATCCGAGGCGCTACCCTATCCATTAGTTACATTTGGTATGTAAACCTACCAACTTTTATACTAAACAATTAATAACACTTTTCTCGCGTCATGCTTTGGTGATTTCATTATTAGCAACTTTGATATAATTGGTTTGTTTAAATGAGATAATAGGTATTAAATATTTTTTACTTTTCGCGGAAATCAAAAATACACGTTAAATACTATAAATTGTTCCACGTCGATGCTAGTCAATCTTCCAACTTTTTTCCGTGCAACGGTCTACGCAGACTCTACGCAAAGTCTACGCATACGCAGACTTTGTAGAGTCGGCGTAGTTTACGAAACTATAGCTGCAGTCCACGTGTATCTTTTTTTTTAAATTCATTATAGGCGCACGCGTGAACACGATCACACCTGATGGGAAGTGATGAGGTGGCCTAACATGGGACGCGTTTGTTTAGAAGGTACCTATTCACTCTTGTTTTAAACATAACCCGGATTGTAATTGGCAGGAAACACTGATCTCGGAGTAGTATTCCAGACCCTAGCCATGCGTATAAGGAATGATGACGCAAAGCATTTCGTACGCGTAGATGGAATGTTGACGACATAGGGATTTCAGAGTGTACATTTCCCCACTCGAGAATTCGCTGCCATCCTCCACAAACTCTCATAAGAGATCTTCGCGTAGTTATCTTTGAGATATAGTGAGCGTCAGATCTGATATTAATAATAATAATAATAATAATAAAATAGTCATTTATTTAGGCAACTTGAACCCATTTGGACATACATAAAAGTAAATACAAATACAAATGTACAATTGTTAAAAATAATAATGATAAAATGAAAATAATAAAGTTACAAAATATACAATAATAAAATTTAAATTAAATTAAAATTAGAGATTGCCCCCAAATAGGAGGTTCGTACTTTATTTACGGTTATTGTCACGATGTACGGCAAGCCAGTACTTCAGTATGGGATTCTCAGGGCACTCAGAGCATACCCTGAGGACCTCGTTTTGAGAATCGCGGATGCGGGACCAAAATGCCGCAACACGAGATCTAACAACCGCGAAATAATCGGGCACTCTGGCGTCAGCAAACATGCCCGACGCACTGCAGTATTTAGGCAGTTTCATCAGAATGCGGTATGCGTTATTATACTGCACTCTGATGCTGCTACGTGCACTTTTCGTTGCGTTGAACCAAAGCTGACACGTGTAGAAGCATTGACAATATGCTCTAAACAGCGTCAGCTTCGCCTCAGGACTGCACCGTGCAAACCGACGTGCGAGCATATTACACCGAACAGCCAGAGCCCTCCTTTCGCGTTCTATATCGCGGTTATCACGCAAGTCCTCAGTTAGGATATGCCCCAAGTACCTGAACTGATCCACCCTTTCAATAGGTACACCATCTAAAAAAACCTTCGGAATCCTCTCCGGACCTCTACCTGAGCGGAATAACATCATCTGCGTCTTTTTAACATTATACTTCAGGCCGTGATCCCTTGCATAATGCTCGCAGATGGCCAATAATCTTCTAAGTCCCCTGATTGAGGGACTTAGAAGTACCATGTCGTCAGCGTAGCTTAAATTATTCAGGCAAGTTGTACCTATGTGACAACCAATCCTTGTACTTCTAAGTTCCTCAATCAGATCGTTTACGTATAAGCTAAAGAGGTCCGGAGAGGTCAGCCCACCTTGACGTACGCCACACTCTAATATATAGTCATTAGAGATGGCCCCATTTAACAAAGTTTGTCTGATTTTCGTACCAGTATCTCAACAGGTCTACAGTCTTACTGGGTACATTCGATGTTGTTAGTTTTTGCCAAAGTCGCTGGTAGTTAACTAGGTCGAAGGCGCGGCTTAGGTCTAAGAAGCAAGCATAAACCGACGTACCTCTGTTAGTGTAGTAGTTAACTGTTGACTTAAGACTGAAAACTGCAGAATCTGTTGAGAGTCCAGAACGAAAACCAAACTGCGTGTCGTCAACCTTTATGTTACCTTTTATACTTGGATGTAGTAGCCTTTCCAGAATTTTACCTATAATGGTCCCTAAAGAAATCGGCCGATAGTTTTTAAGGCTGGAAAGGTCACCAGTTTTATTTTTAGGGATTGGAACCACCAACGTTCTCATAAGATTTTTCGGCAAATATCCAGTATTTACACAAAAAGTAAATAATTCCGCCAAAATACGAAAAATATCGAAACCTGCAAATAAGATGTGTTCTATGCTCAGCCCGTCAAAACCTGGAGCTTTACCTCTCTTCATTTTTCTAACCACGTTGGCTATACAATCGGGTGTGTACAGCAGAGTAGATCCTTTGATACTTTTAAAGTCACTGGGCATAGAACCATGCTGCTGTACATTTTTAGCTGGCAAGGGATCAACCTTGAAGTGGTGCGAGAACAACTCGGCAATCAACTTGGGTTCATGCTCACCATCTACGCTCGCAGGTAAGTTTGACTTATAGTCAAGACGCTTTGTTGCTTTCCAGAATTTAGCAAAGTTTTTATCTGCCTGATGTGAAGCCAGTATGTCCATTTTTAGTTGGTCCTCGTTGTTCTGGCACCACCTCAACCTACTTTTAAATACTCGTCGACTCTCCACCATATTGTTATATATCTCACCAGACTGAGGTTTCCCATCCCACAGCCAACATTTAAAATGATATCTCGCTGATTGGTGACTCTCACGGACATGGCGATTCCAACCCAGCACTGTTTTCGGCCTGGTCCGTACATCGTGACGAACGCTAATTTTTGCAGCATCTTGCAAAGCCTTAACAATATTATTATAATATTCGTCCAGTAAATACAAATGGGTATCACATACTTTAAAACTATTAAAACTACAACATAAACAATTTTCAAAATGACTAGATAGGCTAAAATTACTTAAAATATCACAGCATTTTTTATTATACAGTTTAGTTTCCTCGTCGTTTTTACTACCCCAACGAACACCGAATAACGACTTGCCTTCTGTATACGTCACAATTTTCCTCGGAATCATACTCACTTCACACTTTATTAAGAGGGGATAGTGGTCCGACCAGTACACACTTAGATCTACACTCGCGGAGGTGACTGTGGCACGTGCAGCAGCCGTCACTATGCAATGGTCCAACCAGCGTCTACCTCCACTGCCATCATTTACATGCGTAAAAGTGTCTGGACCTAAAATTTCTTTATCTACACATACCAATGAGTGGTCTACACAAAAATCTAAAAGCTCGTTTCCGAATCTAGTGCCTGTATGTGCGTTGAAATCACCCAACACGTAGATGGCCTCAACATCGATATCGCTAATAACGGCTTCAATGTTACCCAAACAACATATGAAGTCCGCTAAACTGTCTTCGCTTCCATCGTCATAAGGTAAGTAGGCGCTCATTACGAGAACATGGCGTCCGCCCAAATCAATTTGCACGGCCGCCAGTCTATCACAGGCGCAGTCTATGATTGCTACATTAGGAAACAATGACTTACGCCACATCAATGCGAGACCCCCGTACGGTCGGCCTTTTAGAACTCCTGCCGAGGTATCCACCGCAGACTTTGCGAAACAACTGAACTCCTGACTGAGCTCGTTTACAAATCCTAAGTCATGGGGGAGGAGCCAAGTCTCCTGCAGAGCTAGAATGTCAGCACTTGAACACAATTTTTTAATTTGTTCGGCAGATCTTTTAATAGAACGGCAGTTAAAAGTAGCTAATGTAATATTGGTTGTGGTCGTACTTCCCATATTGTGTTATTTTGAAGCTTCTCGAAACTGTCGTTCTCTGTAACGCCGGTACACCAAACCAGTAGGCCAAAAATTGGCATCTAAAAATGTATTCAATTTATTTGCGTGTATCTTAACTTTGAACGAGTTAAACGAAGTTTCTTTATGCTGTGTCAGACGCTCAACACCTAAACACTCCTGGCCCATGTCATGGATATGCTCCTTAATGTTTGCTTCCGTGACAGTTTTCAATGCGCGAGAGATATAAATGGAGCATTCCGGGTCAGCGACTTGTATTTTACACTGTTCTGAATAGGTCCCTCTCATATTCGTAAGTTTACGTTTTCTCTTTTTGTTCTCAACGATTATAAAATCATCGTCAGTATAATTCTTCGATATTCCTACAGATTCAGGCGGTACGTCGAGTACAACTGAGCGATCCGCAGTCTTGCGAACTCCACCCGAATTGTTACCTAGCATACGGGCGCCTTTCGTTTGACGCGAGCTGTTCTTGCCGTGCACAATGTCACGATAGGTCGGCGTATGCAGACTTAGTGCAACTTCTTCATGTCCGAGTGCAGGGCGTGGTGCCTTCACAAGCGGTAGCGGAACGGGAGGTGTTATAGACTTCTTACTTTTTGGCATTGTCATTATCTGAGGCGTATGTTTAACACCACGCTCTATATGCGAGTTTAAAGAAGTCCTAAAATCTGACAGCTCAAGGCTGAATTTCGTCTTTAATTCTGTCAATTCAGTTCTCATCATTGCCATATCTTTAAGAAGCCGAGTCACGTCCACATAGTCGAAGGAAACTGGTGGTAAACGATTTAGATCCTTCGCCACAAATATCGGTTGTACGTCCGGTTCAACTTCTTTTAATAGTTTTATAACATCCTTGATGTTCTTCTTTTTTTTGTCCTCGCCTTTTCTCTGTATGTTTCTCACGCCGCAGTCATTACATGCACTGTATAATGCTCTTTTGCCATCCTCAATCTCTACATCCGTATAATTACTGGCGCAAATTTGCACTATGCTTACTTCGTCTAAAATATCTATTTTATTCTGGATAAATGCCACAAATTCATTTATAATAATTTGTCCCGCCATAGTCTTTAACTTGGGCCACACGTCAAAGATAACATTATGAGTAATGACTCACACGGAATTTTTACGCGCACTGCAACAACACTGTGCAACGAAAAACACGTCCGATACGCGCGACGCGAGATAAACTTGAATTAAACTTTTATGCAGCTTAATTTGTACAACGTAACCTGAGATTGATCATAAATATAAACCACACTACATTCATGCAATAAATAGTATGGACTAAGAACCAGCGCGTGCCAGACCTTCATTATTTTATAAAAGCTGCAAGTTTCTCTGCGTATTGTCCCCAACACGGAAAAGAACGTTTGTTTGGATCATTGTGGCATTGGGCGAAAACAGGTAATAAAGGTGTAAAAAATCTTACGTCAAAATATAAAGTCTAAGTTTTTTTATATTTTCTTCAGAATAGTTTTAGAAATCACGTCAATATATAGCGGGTCTTCTCCGTTTGGCCGGAACGGCCAAGCGGGGGTACGGGCCTCGAGGCATGGCCTCCTTACCCGGGTGGGGCGCAGGGCAACTTTGTGCCCTGGTGACTGTTTTTAAGTCGGAATTACACCGACTTGGGCCTGCCAATCTTGGCTTATGGCCCTAGGGGACTTGTTCTGTTTGTTTGTTCTCCGCGCGCGGGCGGCGGCGTTCGCACTGTCGCGCGCGGAGATGTTTTCGGTCCAGGGTCGTCAATCCGAGGTCGGTCTCCGCGCGACGGCGTTAAGATCGCCGTCAAGCGCGGAGACGAGGTCAAGTCCGGTGGGTCTCGCGTCGTCGTAATCGTCGTCGCTTGGATCATTTGCGTTCTGCGACAATGATGGCGATCGCAGGAGCTCACGAGGTAGTTGACGCCCGGTCGGCGGTCTAGGGATAAGTGGAGCGATGCCGTGGAGGTGCTCGTACGGTCCGTTGTCCGCGCGCGCAAACATGCGCCGCGCGAGTGTGCGGACGTACTCCTCCACGGTGGGCGTCTTGAGGTCGCGGTGGATGACGTCGTTCCTCACGTACCTCGGAGCTTCCACGATTAGGCGCAGGCACTTGTTTTGTTGGACCTGTAGGCGGCGTCTCTGGTACTCTGAGCAGAATGAGTACCAGGCTGGGGCCGCATACGTCAACCGTGAGCGGACATAGGCTCCGTAAATTCGGAGCTTGGTCTTCGGTGAAAGGCTTGAGGCGAGGACCTGGCGCAACATCGACGTGGCTGCACGTGCCTGGTTGACGGCGTGGTTCACCATGGGAACCATGTGCAGGCTTACGTCGATATGACACCCCAAGTAGCGCACCGAAGTCTGCCACTCTATGTCCTGCCCTCGTAGACGGAGTTGACGGTAAGGCTGTCGGGCGCCGAACAGGATGGCGGCTGTCTTCCCCACGTTGACGGCCATCCTCCATTTGTCCAGCCACTCCGGTAGCAGGTCCAACAAACGTTGCAGCCGGTTGATTGCGACGATCTGGTGGTATGACGACGTGAGATACGCGCTGTCGTCGGCGTAGAGTGACAACAGCACGTCTTCCTCCCCCTCGCGCAGATGTTCGGCGAGGGTAGGGATGTCGTCCGTGTACACCGCATAGAGACACGGGGACAGGCAGCTGCCCTGTGGTACTCCTGCCCGTATCGGGCGCGGCTGGGAGTCCACGCCTTCCACGGACACTCGGAAGGACCTGCCCTCTAGGAACGATGCTACCAGCCGCACGATCGCGGGTGGCAGGTTGGTCGAGAGAAGCTTCGCCAGGAGGCCGGCATGCCACACGCGGTCGAAGGCCTTCTCAATATCGAGAAAGACCCCGACGGTGCAATATCCTCTATTCTTCTCACTGGCGATGAAGTTTAGTCCTCTCGCCAGCTGGAGCGTCGTGGAGTGGTTGCTGCGGAAGCCAAATTGTTCGGCCCGCGGGCTTGTATGCGGGGCAAGCCTTCGCAGCAAGAGACGCTCAAACAGCTTGGCGATGTGTGGCAGAAGGGTGATGGGTCGATAGCTTCCTGGAAGGCGGCGGTCCTTTCCCGGTTTGGGGATGGTGATCACCTTCCTCGACTTCCATGAGTCCGGGAAGTGGGCCGTGCGGAGGATACCATTAAAGAGCCTCGTCAGCGCAACGAGGCCTCTTTTGGGCAGCTGCTGTATTGCGGCGATCGGGATCCCGTCGTAGCCTGGCGCCTTCCTTTTGGGGAGTCGGAAGACGGCCTTCCTCAGCTCTAATGGGGAGATATAGTCATCTCCCTGAAGCGGAGGAGTCTGGGCCGACAGGAAGTTCTCTATTTGATGTTGGATCGCCGCGTGGTGTCTGTACACGGTGTCGTCTTGGGCCGGTGGGTTTGGGGTAAACTGGTCTTCCATATACTCCGCCATAATCTCTGCGCGATCTTTGGCGGAGTATCTTCGCGTACCCTGACTGTCTAGTAAAGGGTAGACGGGTGAGTCTGATCCGGTGAGCGTCTTGCACAGGTGGTATAGCGTGGTCTCAGACTCAGTTGCCGCGTCAATGGTCTTCTCCCAGTCTTCATCTTCACGGGCGATGAGTGCCAGTGACACCTCCTGTGCGAGACGGTTGAGGTCTCGCTTAACTCGTGGACAGCGAGTGCGCGCCCATAGCTTGCGTAGGGCGCGCTTCTTCTCGAGCTTGTCCCGGAGCGGGCTCGGTAGCAGGTCCCGTCTTCGAGTGTAAGGCCTGGTAGTGGTGGCCTCCCTCTTGGCCTGTTGTATCGCCGATGTAATGGTGCATGCGGCCCGGTCAACGTCGGCTGCGGTCGAGATAGGTCCTACGAGCTCCAGCTCCGACAACGCGATCGCGTACTTCTCCCAGTTCGTTTTATTGCTGGGAGGCCGCGGGATGGTGAAATCGCGCTGGAGGTTGAGCGTGACCAATATGGGAAGGTGCTCTGTATTGAGGTCGTATAGAGGCTCGACACTGATAGGATGGTCCAGCCGGTAATGCAGTACGATGTCCAACACGTCTGGTTGGTGGAGGTGCGTTGTTGGTATATTGGTCGGCGCGCCCGGGCCCAATACTCCATAATTGTAGCGCTCGCTGTCCTCGAGTAACATCCTTCCGGCCGCGGAGTTGACACGCGAGCCCCAGGCTTGGTGCTTCGCGTTTAAGTCCCCCACGACTAGTGTAGGGATCTGCGACTCGAGGAGGGTGTGGACATCAGTACCGCAGAAGGTCTCGTTCGGTGGTCGGTAGGCGGCATATATGTTGAGCTCCTTGTCGCCGGCTTGAACACGCACTCCCTGTGTGCGTAGAGAAGTGTAGGGTGCGTGTTCAAGTTCCTCGTGTACTAGGTCCCTCCGCACCAGGGCCGCAGTACCTCTGTATGCGAAGCCCCGGGGAGAGACTTCGTCGCGCCGATAGACGAAGAAGTTCGGTACTCGGAGCTCTAGGTGGTTCGCGAGCTTCGTTTCGCCCAGGAGGATAACGTGTACATCCTGCGACTGGGCGAGTGTTGTGAGCTCGCGAACGTGTCCTCTGATGCCGCCAGGGTTCCAATAGATAATTCTTAGCAGGAATGGAGTCGAGTGAGAGCTGCCATTCCTGCTATTATGGCTGGTATTATTCCTTGGCCCTGGTGGTATGCCGTTAGCCCGGTCATTATTGCTTCCATTACAACCCGGACTATGGCCATGAAGTCCGGGTTGGTCTGCGCTTCCCCCTGGGTCTGTTGTGTAGCCGAGGAGGCGGAGGGTGGAGCTTGAGCAGGCTGACCAGCAGCACGTGGGACTGTCATCGGCGGCGCGGGTCGAGATAAATGTGGCTGGGTGAATCTCGGAGCAGTACGTTGGAAGCGCATTTGCTCCGAATTTCCCGCAGGCGATTCATTTCTTGTCTTGATGTTCGGCGCTTCGGGTCTTTGTGTAGATGGCATCTGCACTGACTCAACGGTAGGCTGTTGTGCGGTGGCGGTCGTCACTCTCGTCTGCCTTGGTTGTGGCGTCGAGGCGGCCGTTGGTTCGGTGTGACGTGGGCGGGGTATGCGGTTTCTTTTCCGCATCCTCCTGCCCTGTAGCGGTTGGCCTCTTTGTGTTGGTGGATTGGCCTCCGCCGTCAAGGTAGTTGGGTGGGTAGTGCTCTGAGTTGTGGTCGGCGCAGCATTAGTCGTCGATGGCGCGGTGGTAGTGGCTGACGGCGCAGTAGTCGCTGGCGGTGCTGTGGCCGAGGCTGGTGGAACTGTGGTCACACGTCGCTGTTGTGGATGACCGGCAGTAGCGCGCGGGGGTGGTGGAGGGAGGATAATGCCTCTCCTTCTTGCTTCTCGCTTATAGTAACTGCACCTGCGGTCATTGGCGGCATGGCTTTGTCCACAGTTTGCACAAGTAGGCGGGTCGTCTCGGGATCTTGTGCAGTCCCGGACAGGGTGCGGGCCGGCACAGCGAACGCACCGGAAAGGGCGGTGGCAGTTCACGGAATTATGGGAAAACGTTTGACATCTGTGACATTGCGGGGGCTTGGTTCCCCCTCTCCAAGCCTCCACTGTGACTTGCGGCATGTACAATAATTCCGTGACTTCATAAAGATCTTTTAGTTCATCTTGAGTCATGTGCGCCAGCCGCACATAGTATGTGCAGCCATGCTTGCCACGGGGCGGCGGAATCGCTCTCGCCGCTTCGGCCGGAAAGCCAAGCACGCGGAGCGCGGCGACAACTTCCGTCGGTGTCTCTAGTGGAAGTCCGCGGATTGCCACCTTTGTTGGGATTTCAGAAGCCGGGCTATAGCAGTACCATGAAATAGTACTGTCTTGGGCAGCGGCCTGTGTGAGATAGCGCTGTACAGCCCGGAACTCTTCTGCAGACTTGGGCAGGAAGCGCATTCCACGCCCAAGCGGCCTTGCGTTGGGAGCGTGCCCCAAGACCCCGCGCAGCGCCTCGAAGTGTCTCGTCCAATTTGGGAGACACTCCACGACTAACGGTGGGTAGGAGCGGAGCGGAGAGCGGCGCAGGTTGCGATGAATCCATGGCGGCGGCAGGTACAGTGGTTGGTGACGAACGTTGCGGCGCGGTTGGCGCGGCGGGTGGTGGTGAATGGCATGGTGTGCGAGGTGCCGCGGCGGCCGCAGCATAAGACGTGCTGGGCTGAGGCGACAGCAACGGCACGTCACGGCTCGTCGGTGAAGCGAGTCCAGCGTAGCTAGTCGAGTCTTTCGGCCAGCTCGCAGACTCGAGTGACTGTGCCGAGTGCGAGTGAATTCCATGCATCGCTGCCTCGGCGGAGTGCGAGTAGGATGGTGAGTGCGACTGCATTATGGGTATATTGCAGTGCGTGGCGTCAGGGGCGAGGGCCTCTTGTCGCGCGAGGTATGCAGGACTGGGTGGCTGGGGGAGTGCCTCCGGTGGTGGGGAGTGACTGGCCGGACTCGGCGAACACAGCGAGATGGAATGTACGGGCTGTGGTGTGGGCAGAGCTAAGCTAAGCTTAACCCTCTTGTCCTCTTGGTCTTCGGAGGAACCAGAGGATGATGTGTAGGGACGAGCGCGTTTGGCTGATTCGGGGCCAGGGGTAAACATTTCGCCATGACTTCCACTTTCCTCGGGCTCGGAGGAAGACGATGGCCGATTGCTGGTGGAAAGACATTGTATCACCTTCTTTGGTGCCGCTACGTATGTTTTGAGCGGCTGTGAAGGTGGTGGTAGGGAGCTTCTCGGTGGTGGTGGAAGAATCGCTGACGGTGATTGTGTCCGTTGGTATCTGTCACCATAAGCCGATGGGTCGGAGGTCGCAGGCCTGGAGCGCTCATCAACTTCTGCGCACGATGTAGGCACAGCTACATCTGCAGCGAAGGCATCGTCGGCTTCCGTGCGTACCTCTACGGTCAGGGGGGCAGCTGTCGGCGGTAAATCAGCGACCGGTTGATTAGTCGTCTCACGCCGAACAATCGACCGGGGAATTCCGGTCCGAGCTAGCCTTCTCCTGCTTCTTGGGTCTAAGGGAGGTGGATCGCTCTTATCTGACATGTTAAGTCGGTCGTAATGGACGTATAGTAAGTAAGTGCTACCCTAATTGTAAATGCGGTAAGTATGTTATTCTCTCGGCGCGTGCAGCCCTAGCCAGGTGAGACCCAGGTGGGAGGCCCAGCACGAGGCGCCCGCGAGCGAGAATAACAAATTAATGGAAACCGCACTTACAGGTAATAGTAGGATAAATGGCAGCTTGTATTTGGATTCTGTAGGGTTTTTACAATTAAAAACCTACAGAAATTCCGCGCGTCACGTAGTGCAGGCGGGTAGGTGGCTCGCGCGCCAAGCGCCCGGGCGCTTCCTCAAGCCGCGGCGTTCGCGCCGTAGCGAGTACAACGATCAGTGCACGGGGCGCGGGGAGCGGGGGGTACGTAAACCGGCACAGAGACGCGATATCAACTCGACACGACCGCTCGGGTGCGCGGCCGAGTCAAACACGTCATGCATTGCCAGACAGTTAGTGTTGTGTCAAACCCCTGCCAGACACCCTTAAGCTTTTAAACTTTAAGGGTATCTGGCATAGGGTTGCCATAAGTGACTCAAACAAACGTTCCTCCTAGTGTTGAGGACAATACACAGAGAAACTTTCAGCATTTATAAAATAAGGAAGGTCTGGCACGCGCTGGCTCTCTCTAGTAGCTGTGGCGCTGCAACTTATATCCTAGTAATAGGATAATAAAAAGAACATCGCAACACTTAGCTATCGACAAGCGGTGTAGAGTACAAGTTGTACGAGATTGGATGGATTTTATTATCGTAATAAAATTGAAAACGACCACATTTGTTACTGCACGAATGTTTTAAAATAGTATGTGTTTTGCTTTTATTTTAAAGGTGTCCGTGATCTTTGCATCTTCGCTTATTTACATACTAACTGATGCTTACAACTTCGTCCACGTAACAGTTTTTTAAAATCCTGTGGGAACTCTTTGATTTTCCGGGTTAAAAAGTAGCCTATGTCGCTCGCCAGGACTTCAAATATTATACTATATCCATGCATAAGATTACGCCAATCCGTTGCTTCATTGTGGCGCGATTGAAGGAAAAACCATCATCATGATCGACCCATCACCGGCTCACTACAGAGCACAGGTCTCCTCTCAGAGTGAGAAGGGTTTTGGCCATAGTCTACCACGCTGGCCAAGTGCGGATTGGCAGACTTCACACACCTTTGAGAACATTATGGAGAACTCTCAGGCATGCAGGTTTCCTCACGATGTTTTCCTTCACCGTTAAAGCAAGTGATATTTTAATTAGTTCAAAACGCACATAACTCCGAAAAGTTAGAGGTGCGTGCCCGGGATCGAACCCCCGTCCTCCGATTGGAAGGCGGACGTCCTAACCACTAGGCTACCACAGCTATTATGGTACAGAGATAGCTTGCATCCCGAAAAATTGAAGAGTTGTCACAGGATTTTTAATAACCTAAATCCACGCGGACGAAGTCGCGGGAATCATCTAGTAGGAAATAAATTTGCTTTGTAGTTTTAAAAGTCCTCATTATTACACTAGTGGTTCGCCCCAAACTAAGATCTCGCGGTATCCCATAATTCCCGATAGTTTTATAATGTTAACAGTGCCATCTATTAACATTATTTTAAAGTTATGTTAAAAATACTGATACCGATTAAAATGAAGTAATTTGGTTCCTTTATAATTTGTATCTAATTGTAGCATTTGTTGTTACAGGATATAACTGAAATTATACACAAGTTTCAGTTTCTAATTTATGTTGCTTTTGACATATTATAACGTCGAATTCAGTCTCCACTTTTTCCACCACCATTTCGTTGGGATCCCCCCTTAAATAAAGCTTTTTATATTTTTATGCACTATACGGCTGAAGGACATCAGTTTACATATTATGTTTAAATTTGAAGTAATTACGTTCAGTAATTCAGAAGTTATAAAGGTTGTGACAGACGGACAAGTGCTCTTTTACTCAAGTAGATTCAGAGACCTCGCTTCGCTCGGTCAAATACATATAAGTATTTAGTATGATAGGGTGAACAATTTAACATGTAGCTATCGACAAGTGATATCGAGCAAGCTGTACGAGATTGGATGGGTTTTACTAGCGTAATAAAATTGAGAACGACCGCATTTGTACGGACGCTTTGTTCTAATACAGATAAAACTACTGTTAAAAAGTTTCTTGCACCAACTTAAGCTCGTTCTTAGCAGATATTTGTTTATTATGACACAAACTGTTGGCCACGACTTCGCTCGTGTGGGTTTGTTTTAAAAATTCCGGGGAACTCTTTGATTTTCCGGGATAAAAGTAGCCTATTTCATTCTCCATGGTCTTTAATACTCATGAAAAAAATCACGTCGATTCGTTACTCCTTTATAACGTGATTAAAGAATAAGCCAACAGACCAATAAACCGCTGAAAAACCAAGAAAACTAACAAACATACACACTTTTATATTGAAAGGTTATATTGGTAGCGATGACGATTTGGTTAAACCTTTTAAAAATACATAGACACTACCAAAAATTTTAACAAAGCTGCAAAATATGTAAAATGCATGCACTAAACGTGCCGAATTTTTTTCTACACAAAAATGCATTGCTTAAGCATGTTGCTCGGGTCTTGCACCTTCTGCGAATCGCTGCTTTGTATTGATTACTAGATGATGGCCACGACTTTATACGCGTAGATTTAGTTTTTTTAACAATCTCGTGGGAACTCCAAGACAAAAACTATAGCTTATGTATATCCCTGAGATGCAAGCTATGTTTTAACAAATCCCGGCAAAACGGTTAAAAGGTGGGCTGTGAAACCTAACAGTTTTCTGTTAGGTTTCACAGCCCACCTTGATCAAGCATTGATTACTGTACAAAATGTCGCCAAAAAAAATTAAGAAAGATACCAGAAGAACTTTGTTAACTTTACGTTTAATAAATGTTTTATTTTGTCTAGTATCCTCTAGAGATATTAAAGCCACCTTGTTCCAAAATTGGTCAAAAAGTTTAGAACTTGAGTAGGTCAACATATTTACGAGTAGCTACGAAACTTTGTTAATTATGCTACAAATTTGCACTTTCCTTGTTTAAGTCAATATTTTCTTTCTTAGTGAAACAAAGGGCAGATTGAAACCACAGGTTAAAACAATCTACGTTGACTTGTAAGGAATCACAATAGTAATAAAGTTCAAGTTTTCATTTGTTCTCTGCCAATAAACTAAATTAGTGACGTAGCTAATCGCATTAGAGCAACGAGAGTAAAAAATAATTTAGAGAAAAATTATTCTCCAGAAGATAAATTAATATACCTACTAAAAACAACTCCTACTTAAGTAATAATATGTTTGTGACTTTTTTGCCTGACTACGGCTTAATAATAAGCTTAGCTGATTTCGAGCTTCCTGGGTCAAGCCAAAAAGAAGGGTTATGATTTTAGAGTAAATTTTAATAAATCAGGTGTCAATTTATAGGTTCGGGTATCATACAAACCAAATCAATGTGACGGATGTTACTTCCAAAAAAATGTACATTTATTCAGAGCAGTCGGGTTTTAGTTATAAATATATAAAGTATATACTTAAATGTAACTTGCATATATACTAAATTAAAAGTGTCGCCGCAATGTTGTGGCAGTTTCTCTTGATTTAAAATTGTTTGAGAGCTCATGCATAACGTGACAGAACTAGTAATTTGGAGTGAAAGAAAAGTAACAAAAGAGCAAGTTTTTCAAACGTTTTTCTTTTTAGGGTTCCGTACCTCAAAGGAAAAAAATAACCCTTATAGGATTATTTTGTTGTCTGTTCATCTGTCCGTCTGTCCGTCGTGTCTGTCAAGAAAACCTATAGGGTTCCTACGAACCTAGAATCATGAAATTTGGCTCGTAGGGAGGTCTTTTAACACAAGTAAAGAACAAAATCCGAAAACCGTGAATTTGTGTTTACTTCACAAAAAAATAATTAAAATGTGTTCATGAACAAGTAATTAGGATTTTCGACTTTTAAAGTAACATTACTATACCAAGTGGGGTATCATATAAAATAACTTGTAAATTCTAGAACAGATTTTTATTTATTTTTATGCAAATAGTTTTTGATTTATCGTGCAAAATGTCGAAAAAATACGACTGCAGTGCGGAACCCACGGTGCGCGAGTCGGACTCGCTCTTGGCTGGTTTTCTTAAACGCCAACTAAAGTCCTTTCTGTTTAAATCTAATCGTGCAACCGTGCAACCAGCAATCATCAGAGTAAACATTGACCAAAAGTGTGACAATGCTTTGTCGATGTGAAATCTGCGAGAAAAGAGTGAGAAAGCTTTGTTGTAGAAATTATGCTTGGGCAGCATGTAGCCAGCCTAAATAGAGCTGTCAATGCTTAAACAAGTTATTGCATTTTTTTTCAAGAATATTAGCCATGTTTAATGACTAATATTCCCCTTTCCTCTCCAACTAAGCGTCAGGCTTGTGCTAGGAGTAGGTACGACAATAGTGCAACGGGCGGGGTTTGAACCGTCGACCTTTCGGTTTTCAGTCCACTCCTTTACCGGTTGAGCTATTGAGGCTCTATTGAAAATTAAATTACCTGGCTGAACTGAAAACCTAATAGAATTATTTACCCTCAATTGTTAGATTTAAATATTTGACCGCCTGAATTCACGATGTGAACGGTCCTTGAACAAAGAGTAAAACAAACGGGTGACGGGGAAAACTAATTCCTAACAATCCGAAAAGAAATACGAGATCCCGACAAAAGTAAATATAAAACGGTCCAACCCTTTGGACAATAAATTCTGAATTAATTAAACCGGTCAACATCTTGGGATGACGAATCGATTCTCCATTTCCTGCTCTTCTTACTTTGAAACCTTTTTAACTACTTAGTACGTTTTTTTCCAGTTTTGCAAAAATCAAAAAAAAACAAAATAATAGACGAATTTATTTGCATCAATAACATTTGTTTATTTTATTTTTATTTATTTAATAGTAATCAACAGCGTACACGATTATTATTTTAATCTTTCTATTTAATCTAGGTTTTACATAAGGCCATAAGAGATTACTTAAAATTAAAATGAAAAATATTTTAACAGAATAGACTTAGAAAATATACCTATACAATAATCACAACAGTAGTGTGTGTGACACACATTAGCTTCTGCGTGTGAAATCATACCCGTGGATTTATATTTAGAAATCCCAAAAACAAATAATTTATTATTTACAAGATGAAGCCCACGAGTTTGTTACGCTTGGTTTTTAACAATCCCATGATGTTATCATTGATTTTTCGGAATAAAAAGTAGCCTATGTCCGTCCTCGGGGTGCAAGCTATCTCTGTGCCTTGTTAAAGTGGGTTAAGCGAATGGACCGTGAAAAGGTAATAGACAGATAGGCAGACTGGCAGACAGACAGACACACTTTCGCATTTATAATATTAGTTTGGATAAGTTGGAAGTACTCTTGTTAGCCACAATAAAATAAAAAATACAAAATTAGTTTAACATTCATCATGATTGCTACTTAGGTACTACAGAGCACGGGTCTCCTCTCAGAGTGAGAAAGGTTTTTGGTTATAGCCTACCACGCTGGCCAAGTGTGGATTGGCAAACTTTACACACTTTTGAGAACATTATGGATACTCTCTGGCATGTAGGTTTGCTCACGATGTTTTGCTTCAACGTTGAAGCAAGTGTTATTTAATTACTTAAAACGCACATAACTCCGAAAAGTTAGAGTTGCATGTCGGGGACCGAGCTCGCGACCTCCGATTAGGAAGCGGACGTCCTAATCACTAGGCTATCACAGCTATTAGTTTAATATTAATCATTCTAAAATCCGTTGTATTCCCCTCACAATTATTAGTCTGTTTTCAGAGACACGCCGATATAGCGTTTATCAAAGTCGGCACGCTGATTAAATTTGAAACCAAGTCGTTACGCACTGTCTGTCGGCCATTTTGGTCGTGTCATAGCTTGGGATTTAATGGAATTAGACGAGTTACAAACTTATTGTTGTTTTAACTTAACAGAGTTTAGAACTTTTTAGGATGATAAATGGGAAAATCTTTTATTTGGTTATTTCTATAGTAAATACACGATAACATTAGATTTATAGGTAATTATTGTGTAAACACTCAACATTCAACAATAATGGTACTGACCGTCAACACCAATGAGGACAACCTCCCAAACGTAATGGCACTATGATAATAGTATTAAGAGAAGTTACCCTTTTGAATATTAACCATTCAACCAATTTTTAAATAGATACATATCGAAAATTGCGGAATCGACATGATTCGAACCTTCGTATTCTTGGTATTAGGTGGTTACTTCATAATTTGGATCCGCTCGGCCGACGTGCACCCTAACAACCTCGAGGCACGTCCCTTCCAAATATATTGCTTACGAGGATATGTGAACATGTTATGTGAACAAGTATTGTGATATAATGTTCATATAACATGTTTCCATAATAAATACCTACTGGGGAAATTATTATTATAATAGAGAGAAAGAGAAATTAGATATCTATACTAATATTATAAAGAGGTAAGGTCGTTAAGTTTGTTTGTAGGGGGTAATCTCTGGAAGTACTGAACCGATTTTGAAAATTCTTTCACCAATAGAAAGCTACATTATTCCTGAGTGACATAGGCTATAATATATACACGCGGGCGAAGACGCGGGGATCAGCTAGTGTTACATAAGTATCTAAAGTAAAGACTTTAAACTGAGATACTTGGTTTACATTTGTAGAGCGCGATCTCTTCTACTCTAATTTTTTTTATATATTTTATTAGGAACACATACAATACATTAATTTAACACAAACTACGACACTTATATAAAAACACAGGCTGATAAATGTATCTATAAAATGTGTACACAGCATTTGCAAAATATCTTGACAAATAAAAATAACTTAACTAACTACTTAACTAAACAAATAACTAAGTTACTTAGGAGATGCGTATATATTTTTTTCTTTTTAGAACACTTTATTTTTTTTTATTTTTTTCTTTATACGCCACGACATAATATGAACGTTACATGTCTAGGGTATAATATGTCATTGCTTGTTCCCATTTTTATGCCATAGAGTTCCGCGAATAGCTTATTTACTTTTCAACAATTTTCCAATACTGAAATATTAAAATTTAATTAAAGTATGTTTCATGCAATAAAAAATATTAATATTCATCGGCATTCACTCATTGATTAAAAGCTAATTCAGATATTTTTTCTCATACAAAGTCTTTCATTCGTCTATTTGGAATTTCACATCGATTTAATAAATAAAATACTGGGAACTAATTATCGCTAACAAGAACTACATACCTATTTGCTCATTTATTAGTTGCAGTCATAATTATTATTTAAATGAATTCAATTCAAAATGTTCATTTCAATTTTATTCGCTTAATTCGTACAAAGCTGATAATACAGTTTATGAAGATAATGACTATAAAGGTTATAATTATGATTATTAAGATTATTTCTTAAATATATTAAAAAAAGGGATAGCTGACTGACTGCGATCTATCAACGCACAGTTCAAACTACACAGATCGCGTAGTCGCGTTGTATTAGGACAACAACGCCTCAAACGCCGCACCTGCCAATGCAACACATCTGGGCTTCACTTTATTATCTACATTCTACATGAACTTTATAAAGATGAGATAGAACAACAGATATTTTCATAAAATAAATGCCACCAAGGAATCACATAGTCGTATAAAATGCGTCGCAAATCGTTACCTAGCCTCAAGCTTACAATTCGCATAAATCCGGGCGTTTCCTGGTTTTCTTTTCTCGAGCATTGTGTGGGGACTCAATGTCGCCTGTTAATTGGCCTCATCATATATGAGTCGCAACCATTGAATTTCACGAGCTTTGCGAGTTGATTTTTTATTGCAAAACGAGTGGAATGTGGCGAGTGGAAAATTGATAATAAATACTTAGTGATGTGCATTCAAATAGTTTTAATAAATACTGATCCATATATTATGAACCTCCGTGCTTCTACAGCTGGACATAGTTATTTATTAGGCTTTTTGAGACCGCGCTACAAAAAAAGATTTTGGATAAAATTGTTTTTGGTAGCGCGGTCCCACATTCTTTTTGAGGTCCTGGGTCCAATTACTATTGAATTATCCTCGGACTAATTACTATTAATTTTATTCAAACTAGATGATGCTCGCGACTCCGTCCGCATGAATTTAGGTTTTTTAAATCCAATGGAAACTCTTTAATTTTCCGGGATCAAAAAGCCTATGCCTTTCCCCGGAATTCAAGCTATCTCTGTGCAAATTTTCATCGAAATCAGTTAAATGGATGGGCTATGAAAACCTACTAGACAGACAGACAGACACACAGACACACTTTCGCATTTATAATATTAGTATGGATAGTATGGAAGTATCGATAGCATGGATGACGTGTAACAATAAAATTTAATTTATTAAAAACGAATAGGACTTAGAAAATCCTAAAAGTTTGTACGCAGTATGTCAAAATGTACTTTTCTGCCGAGGTATCTAAGAGAACCGAAAGTATGATGCTGAAAAAAATTCAAGGGAAGAGTATACCTATTACTATCACACAATTATATATCTATTCTTATAAGAATTATAAAGTTACGGGTTTCTCATTTGCGATTATCTACAGACCGTCTTTCTAAATAAATGAAACAATTTTAACAAACACAGCACATTTTATCATAATAACAAAGCATATTTAAAATCGTTTTAGTACTCATTTAAATTTTAAAAAAGCACCGCAAAAGAATAACTTATATAACGTTCCAGGAATTAAAACATTTTCGAATAATTTATTCTTAGGGCGCTTCCTTGCGAGCGAAACTTTATAATAACATCAGTTGAATATAGTACAATGCAAATGTGTGTATTTAATTAGAGAGCGTGAAGTTCCAAACAATTTATGAGGCCACGTTAAAAGTTCCATAAGCGTGACGTTTTATGCCTTATGAAAGTAAAATGAGCGAATCCTGGGTAAGCGTTAAGCGGTCGCTCGGGGGCTCGGTATGCCGTCTGGAACGCCTGTTTAGGCATTTACTTAAAGCTGGTATAATTTTGTTGTCTCTGCGTCCGCAGCGTAAACGTTTATGTGAAGGGTTAGGCTTCATCAAGATTCGAATCGCTTACAGACTTGCGTGCTGAAAAAGTTTTGTAACACAAATTAATTATTTATTTATTCCCAAAAGAAATTGATAGCGACTGTTTTTTTTGACATGTTATTTAAACGTGATAGTTCTTTCAAGGGGGGTTAAATCGAACGCCCTTGGGTATTTACTTAAAGTTGGTATAACTGTGTTGGCTCTGCGTCCGCAGCGTAAACGTTTATGTGAAGGGTTAGGCTTGCGTGCTGAGAAAGTTTTGTAACACAAATTAATTATTTATTCTCAAAAGAAGTTGAGAGTGACTAGGTTTTTTGACATGTTATTTAGACGTGATTGATGGTTCTTTCGGCTTATTCCAAGGGGGTTAAGGGGAATGCCCTAGTTGAGTGTTTACTAAAATCCAGTGTAATTTTGTTGCCTTTGCGTCTGCAGTGTAAATTTTTGTGTAGAAGTGAAAATGAAACTACAAACCTGTGTTACTCGTGTGCCTGTATACAGTACCTACCTATATACAGACTTGCATGCTGCAATAGTACCTAGGTATATTTTATTCTCAAATGAAGCTGATAGAAACTGGATTTTTTGACATTTTATTAAGACTCACGCAGGCTGTCGCATGCTTTGATTCTGACTTTTCGATTTTTTCGGTTTTGCATGAGTTTTCGATAGACTTATTTCAATAGGCGTTATCAAGCCTGCCGAAAGTTCCCTCATTCTCGGCAAATTATATTTATTGACCAGTTATCGACTGATGAAAAGGAGCTTTAAGTCAGCCCCCTCATTATCCTGGCATAATCAAATGATTAAAAACGTAACAGCAAAAGGGCTCAATAACTTATAAATACTTAAAACACCGTGCATCCATGCTTAGGATTTCCAGCGAAGCCGATTGTTGGGTGTCCCGCATGCTATGAATCGACTAGTTTTCAACAGACTTATATTACCTACTTGCCATTATCCTGCCTGCCGGAAGTCACCTCACTCTCGACCAGTTCCCAGTTATCCCCTCACGTTAGGCCCCTTACACCTCATTATCCTCGTATAATCAAATGTTCAAAACACGTAATAGCAAAAGGGGCTCAATAATAAATGTTCAAAGCAACTCGCATTCACGCTTAGGATTTCCAACGAAGCCGGAGTCGCATATTCATTAGTTCATTAATATTGCTGACCTACTCTCAGCTCGAAATACTCAATGCGGCGGAGTACTTTGTTTATTAGATTTTCAGTTCTAACAGTTACATCCAAATTACATGATAGTATTATCGGGAGTAAGAGTAGCAAAATGTATAATTCCCCCATTGTAAGACACCGGCTCCAAAATTCCTCAGTGCTTGAAGACCAAAGTCTTCGAACAGTGCGTGTTTCCAGTGATGACATAGGGATCCGAGACATAGTCGCAAACTATGAGCCTCATAAGAAAGCTCGGAGTCCCTCAGCGGGCGATGAAGAGAGCTATGCTTGGAGTTTTTCTACATGATCAAATCAGAAATGAGGAGAGATCCGTAGGAGAACTGGAGTCACCGACATAGCTCAACGGATTGCGAAGCTGAAGTGGCAATGGGCAGGGCACATAGTTCGTAAAACCAGACGTTGGGGTATCAAGGTGCTGGAATTGCGACCTCGCACCGGAAGTCGCAACGTTGGAAGACCCTCCCCACTAGGTGGACGGACGACATCAGACGAGTCGCAGGAGGTGTGTGCCCGGTAGATTTCAAATACCCCGACTTCCCGAATAAGAGGTGGACATCTTAACCATATTGTATACTATATAGTACGCGACAGGTCGAGATCGCAATCGGGGTAGGGACGCCCCGCACACACGCACAGCCCCCGCGCCAACCCGGTATGGGATAGCGTGAGTGACGTGCGGGTATGCGGGGTGTCCCCCCGCCTCATACCCTGATTGCCATCTCGACCTCTAGCGTACTATTACGCATGGTTAAGATTTGAGACATCCGCCTCTTATTCGGGATGTCGGGTCTTTGAAATCTACCGCCTATGACTTTTCAGAGTCAGTTGCGTTTTAAGCAATTAAATTAGACTTGCTTTCATATAAATAGGCTATCACTGATATCCTTCTATCTATTCTATATTAACGGCTATAATTTTTTATGTAAAGAAAAGTAAATTAGTCGGTGAAATTACAAAGAACAGGAATCACTCCACGTTAACAAAGATCGCTCGGAGCGAACTCCGCATTGAATCATCAAGAGAAAACAACGAGCAAACAAATGTTTGAACAAATCAAAGTTGCACGCCTCGCGAGCACATGCTCCGAAGTTATGCTTAATTTATGCATAATATTGAACACGCTATTCGTCGCGGGGTAATGAGATCCCTTTGTAGTACCTAAGCTCACTACAAGGTTTGATAATGTTTGCAACTAGTAACTAAATATTCTAGGACCGCCTCTCTATTCAATCACCACCATAGCTCTTTTTATGACATGTAAAGTGCCCCAAAAATTTTGATCATTCGTTTTCTTCGCTGACACTCTTTCTGAACTGAACTTTATCTATAATAGAGTATAGCGAGAACACAATTCATAAATTGTGTTATATATTTTTACAATAGTCGTGTCTTACATTAATTGTAATAACATGTTATAATGCAAAAAAAAACTATACTTTACTGACTAATAACTATACTTTATTAGCTTTTCTGAGTCAAGCCTGGGCCTAGTTTGTGGCTAGCTAAGGTGGCTAGTTACTTCAAATTTTAGACTGACAAAATCGTATCTCGCGAAAACCAGTAGAGTTTACAATACCACTTATTCGCTAACTAGCTGAGTATCGGTGAAAACTGTTGCTGCACTGAAAGTCACTAAGTTTTTAGCAAATAAAAAAACAAAAAGTGGTGAGAGACCTTCGGACTTCTATTTGAGAGTTCGTGAGTACGATTCCAGACACGCGCCTTAAATATTCGGAGCTATGTGCGTTTTAAACAATTAAATCCTATCCTATTGTCCTAAGTATAATTATTGTTTCTTGATTTCAAGCAAAAATTTATTTTCAACTAGCTTATGCTCGCGACTTCGTCCGCGTGGACTACACAAAATTTCAAACCCCTATTTCACTCCCTTAAGGGTAGAATTTTCAAAAATCGTTTCTTAGCAGATGCCTCCGCTATTAATAGCTATCTTAATGCCAAATTTCAGCTCAATCCGTCTAGTAGTTTGAGCTGTGCGTTGATAGATCAGTCAGTCAGTCAGACCGTCAGTCTTTTTCTTTTAAATATTTAGATGACAATGAATAAAACGCTAAACTTACTGTTATAACTACCTCATTCGTTAAGCTGCATTATCCGTTCCCAGTTTCAAAGTCTGATTATATTCCCAACTAACGGGTTAGATAGATATGTGCATTGGACCGAGTTGAACGCTGAGATAATTATGCAAATCTCATTATGACGTAAACGAGTGGCAAAGTGTATTCGTTTGCGCGATAGAGCACGTCAAAGAAACTAACGGCTTTGAATTTATGTTGAAGATGTGATCAGAAAATTGAGTTTGTAAATTGAAGTTGCTGTAATGGCTTCTATCTGTTATTTGTATATTGGGTATAGACTAATCTTAAGGGGCTGAAATCCAGGATTGTGAATGGAGTGTATAAGCTTACGAGTACGTTTTGATTCTCAAAGTAAGTACACTCTATCTTAAATCCCGAAAATCTCTGTAGATAGGTAGGTGATTAATTAAAAGAGATGATGAATAAAAATACGGCATAGAGAGAGGAATTAGGATAGGATATCCAGGATACCATATTAATCTTACAGAATTATAAATTAAAATATATTTTGAAATACTTCTTCCAATATTGTTTTATTCATACTATGTTATCTTTCGATATTCACTCGTATTACCGCAAGATAACTAAGTCATCCTCAGGTTCCTTTTTTTCTTTTGAGGAACGGAACTCTGAACATAGAATTGGTAAGAAATTTACCTTAGCTAAACTATTATAACTCGTAATGAAAGCTAGTTCGACCTCCATTAACATTAGCTATGAGTAAGTTGAAGACATTAAGATTTGTTTCCAATGGTCAGAGGGTAAAGATTAAGTGCTGGAATCAAGGACCTTTTCAAACTAAAACTATTTGTGAGGTAATTGGTGTAATTACAGTACAATTTCCCCTTGAGAGACTCTCGAGAGAACAAAGAGTAATTTGATGGAGTTTTCGCCCACAATTCTCTTCGCTTTCTAGGCTTTCATTCAGCGTAGAATTTATAAGTAAATTAAGAGTTGGATGTAAAATTTATAACCGAGATTAATAACTACGACAAGTAATACCAATGTTCAAATAGTCATACGAATAATTAACATCGTTCCTTTTATTTAAAACAAACTTAATGATAATCACGGCTTTGTCCGTGTGGATTTGAATTTATGCAAATTTTCCATGGGAACCCTTTCATATTCCGGGATAAAAAGTAACCTATCTCTGTACTCAATTTCGTCAAAACCGCTTAAGCGGATTGACGTTGATAAAGTCAGAGGTTTCCAAGAGATTACGTTACAGATTAGTTTATAGGTTGAGATGGTTACAGACACACTTTCGTGCTTATAATATTAGTATGGATAGAAACTTCGGTTTTTATGACATGCATAAAGATTGTTACCTATCTTATTTTGTACACAATCGCGATTATGTTCGCCACGTCCTTAATCTTCTTTTGTTTCAAACGTTTAAAATTTACACATAACACTCAGTTAAGATTGCAAAGTTTAATCTTGGAGACGAAATTCTAAGTAGGAAAGCAAGTGACAGTCTGTAAAATAAGTTAGAGTAAGGTTTACATCGCGGGTATGCCAACAGTCTTTTAGCTGTAGTGAAAGCTTATACACGGTGACCGGCAGAAACAAAAATCAAACCCCGCACACCCGTGCAGTCGCAGTGACGTACGGGTGTGCGGGGCGTCCCCCCGCCCCATACCTAGATTGCCATCTCAACCTGTCGCGGACTACATAATATTATTGCAAGCTTGAACCCAAAGAAAGTAATAGAAAAAGGCCGGTTAAATAAGTAATTTTGGACGACGGAAGCGGGAAAAATAAATTAGCATGATAACATTATTTAATAACTCAGCCCCGGTTCAAAATTAACCGCTTGCGTTTACAAAGGTAAAATCCTAAAGTACATTACATTAGGTATGTTTTATCACCAGTCGTCATCAACGGACTTAGTACTATTATGGTTATTAACCACGAGATCGAAGGTGATAGTTCTGATTGCTGGCACGCAAGTTGTGGGCTTATAATATGATCGCCATTGGTTTGATTGGATCAATAACTAAAATATGTTGATCTGATTGATATTATTGTGGTAGGTATATAGACTCGAATACTTCTCTTGGGTCGATAAGTACCTACTGTTGGACACACGCGGTAAAAATCTTGCTCTGTGGACAGTCGTTTAAGACAACGACAAGTCGACAACAAAGACTAGATACCTATGTATAGCGCGTGAAAGGTCGAGATGACAATCGGAGGACGAAGCGGGGGACGCCCCGCCCATCTGCACGTCACCCGCGCTCGCCCGTACCGGGTTACGCAGGGGCTGTGCGGGTGTGCGGGGCGTTCCGTCCCCGATTGCTATCTCGAACTGTCGCGACTATAATCTACCTAAGAGAAATATTCAAACTCTATATAAATATTATTCCATTGCCGCTCTCTTCCATATAAATATTACTCATAAAAAAGTACCTCCATTATGTATGTTTATTACAATTATTTGCACAATGATGTCAAAAAATATAAATTATGGTAAAGAGGTGAACAAAATTTCATATTTCATAAATAAGTATACTAAGTACCTATACTCTTAAATGTGAATGTCCCGCCCCTTCCCTGTACTCGGTGCTAGAGAAGTGGACACGAAACATTATTTTGTGCATCGCGTGACAGGCTCTCTAGTTAAAGCTCTATAGATATAAGTTCAGCATTTTATGTTTCTAAAGTAGCTATTTTGTAGAAATTAACATGATTCGTTATAATAAAATTACGGTTAATAAAACTTTTCAGTGTGATTAATGCCTTGAATATTTAGTGTAAAAAAATTAAGCTCAAGTACTCAGTCTAATGAGCGGCGATAGTCTAGTGGCTAGGACATCGGCTTTCTTTTCGGGAGGTAGGGGTTCGATCCCGGGCACGTACCTCTAACTTTTTGGAGTTATGTGCGTTTAAAGCAATTAAATATCACATGCTTTAACGGTGAAGAAAAATATCGTGAGGAAATGTGTATAATGTTCTCAAAGGTGAGTGAAGTCTGCCAATTGGGACTGGGTCAGCGTGGCAGACTATGGCCTTTTCATTCTGAGAGGAGACCCAAAATACCTAACCTTGCTATAATTGTGGTTAGGTATTTTGCCAAACTGTGCTATGCATGTAATAATCATGAAAATATAGTTGAGCTAGATGATTACAGCGACTTCGTCTGCTGGATGGTTTTTTATTTAATCTTACGGAAACTCTTTTATTTTTCGGCGTAAAAAGTAGCGCTATAATATAGTGTTAATTCAAGATATAAGCTAATCTTGATTCCAAATTTCAGCCAAATCAACTTTCAGATTTATAATTGTAAGAATTCAGATAATAACACAATACCTACAGTTTCTATGTCCAATATATCTGGAAGAAAGGATAGATTGTAGTATAAAGATAAGTCAATATCTGGGAGAATAAGTCTATAATTATTATCTGAATTTAATAAAATAAAGATAATATAAATCGACCATAAAATTTAGGTAAAAAAGCTCCAAAAAGCCAATTTAGATGCAAAACTTTTCCGACGCGGAGTGGAAATGTAAATGGTGTAATCACAACAATATAATAGAGAAAAAATAAATATGTCCAAAGGCCATTATGGAATAAATTGATAGCGGCCGTAGGAGGCAATTTTTCTCTATCTATTGTGCGAATGATAGGAGACAAAGGCGTTGAGAACAAAGCTTCTGTAAGCGCAATGCAGTCTGAATGAAATGCTTTGAATGTTATTTTAAACGCTCTTTGAGATAATCGATTCAATGCACTTGTTTATTACACCTGTGGAAATTAGCTTTGTAACATGTACAAATCCGTACCTAACACTATAAATAAAGTGTGTCTATCTTTCTGTCTGCTAATTTATCACGGTCGTCCGTTTCACCAATTGTGTTAATATTTGGTGCAATGATAAATTGCATCCCGAGAAAGGGCATAAGACTATCCACTGAATTTTCAAAAACCTAAATCCACATGAATAGAGTTGCGGGCGTTATCATCTACTGAATATAGAGATAGATTGCATCTAGAGACGGACATAGACTACGTTTTATCCCAAAAATTCGAAGAATTCCCACGAAATTTTTAAGAACCTATATAGGTTAGGTGTATTTTCACGCGGACGAAGAAGTGGACATCATATTATATCTACTTAACTAGCTTATGCCCGTGACTTCGTCCGCATGGACTACACAAATTTGATTCCCTTATTTTACCCCCTTAGGGGTTGCAATTTCAAAAATTCTTTCTTAGCGGATGTCTACGTTATACTATATGCACGCACAATTTCAGTCCGATACGTCCAGTAGTTTGAGCTGTGATTTTATAGATCAGTCAGTCAGACAGTCAGTCTGTCAATCAGTCAGTCAATCAGTCAGTCAGTCGCTTTTCCTTTTATACATATGTTTAAATTTATACAAGGAGAAACTGACTGACTGTCATAATATCTCTATATCAAATAGTCAAATGTCAAAATGTCTGTCAAAAATACAGCTCATACCTCTAGATCTAGAAAGTTGTATCAAATCTGGGACGGACATGTCAGCTTTTCAGCTTTTTATGTTAAATGGGGGTTTGAAATTTATGTAGTCCACGCGGACAAAGATGCAAGCATAAGCTAGTACAATATGTAAATGATAATAACAAAGCTCATCTTAAAAATAAATCGTAATAAATAAAATACTAAAAGAAAAATGCGAGTGAAATGCCATACCGGTCGTACTCGAATAAAAAAGCAGCCTTTTGACCTTTAGAGGGTCATTAGTCAACGTCTGTAACCCAGAAAAAAAATCACGTACTTCCCATCAGAGTAAACGTAAAAGTGAAAATGTGATATATGTGATATGGTGTACCTAATAAAAATTTAGCTAAAAGGTATTTCCAGTGATGCAAGGGTAACCATGAAAAGTAATTCACAGGAAACAAAAATATTTAGGATTAGCAAACTTAATTGTCGTAGAACAAGGGTTTTTATAACTTTAAGTTCCAAATACATGGTGTCCTAGTGAGATATCGGCCTCAATAAATGAGCCATATATGGAATACACGTACTACAGTAAAGACCTAAATAATACGCCAAACGAGGCGTTTACAACCTAGGCACATTATGTGAGCTAACATTCGCTTGAATAACGCGTCGGCTTTATTAATGTTTATAACAACGCGGTTTACATTTTACATAGCCACGTTCAAAAGTAATTTATAAAAGTGCTTCATAGTCATACATTTTAAGGTGTATAACATAAATTTACGTAGATAATAAAAATATATTCAAATGTTAACCAGAATAAACCAACAAACAAACACACTTTCGAATTTATAATATGGATAGGCATGAAGCTACAAGTTGACTCTTATGCAAGGCAAGTATGTCGTCAAAAAAATTATTTTGCCACTGAAAAGATACATGTATATAAATATACCAATATATTTTTCGAGTAAAATAAGTATGGGTAGTTGGTAAGTACCTTTTCCAAGTGACTCTATAAACCTACCTGCCCATATCGGTAAAAACTTACTTTACTACTTAAATCAACAAATATATAAAGCAGGCAGTTTTTTTTCTGTTCTGTGGTCATAACGGTCGCGCTACTCACGACTCACGACGATTTTGGGTAAAAAGTGGGGAGGGGCAAATCCGTATGTAGGGACCACTTTAGATTGCTCCAAAATCTACCCTGCCGCAGTGTCGTGAGTAGAATGCTTTAAGAGTGGATTTGTTTTATCCGGACTTTTATTATACTCTTGATAATTGGATAGAGGGTTACAATTGGCAACATTAACAAACAACACATTTTGATACCGCCCTTCAGAGGTTCGTAATGGAAACCATTATTTTTAACTTAGCCTCAATTTTTGTTAACTCGTTTTTTCCGTAACGAGCTACATTTTAGGGTGAGGCTACAAGAAAAGTATCGACGTAGTGTTTTGCTACGTTGTGCTACGAAAAAATGTTGATGCCATTGACTTTCCTTATTACCTTGTACCATTTTAATTACTACTTTCCAACCTCTCGCTTCTAATTTGCTTATTCAGTAAGAAAAATCTTTGACAAACTAGGCACTAGATTTAAGGGCCGTAATAATTTTTGTACCCAAGATTAAAGATTAATTATTACCCTTACTTAACCTCAGCCAATGGGCGTCCACTGCTGGGTATAGGACTCTTATAAAGACTCTTTCTTCTCTCCACACTCCATGGTTCTGCTCCGCTTGAACTATAAAGTGTACTAGCTGATGCTTGCGACTTCTTCCGCGTAGATTTAGGTTTTAAAAATCCCGTGGGCACTCTTTTATTTTCTTGAATAAAAAGCCTACTATGACACTTTCCAGGTCTTTAACTATACCAATGCAAAAAAATCACCTCAAATTGTTGTTCTGTTGTGACGTGATTGAAGGACAAACCAACAAACAAACGCACTTTCGCATTTATAATATGGGTCGTGATATCAGCGATCAAAGCTAGGTATTATTAATATAATTTTATCCCCACCAATTGGCACATATTTTTAGTTGAGATTTGGTCAGCTATTGGGGCCGATTCTCTTGTACACAATCTCTAAACTAAACTAAATTAACAGGTCTAAATCTAGTGCCATCCTTATCCGCAAGCAACATTATGAAAGGGATAGCAATAGATTTAGGCGTGACATTTTAGTTTAGTTTAGAGATTGTGTACAATGGAATTAGCCACATTGTCGGTCACTTTAGTTCTTTTTAGATCTCCTAGTTTTTGATTTTATCATGTACAGATATCCAAAACACAGCTTACTCCATCACCACGTGAATGATCAGACTTATTAGATCCATGATCTGAGAGCTGTGCTACGGAACGGATAAAATGTCATTGAAGTTACGTACCTATATTCCTACTTATTGATAAAAATTGATTAATTTTTGATAGTGAACATTACAAGTAACGGAGCGTTTCTTTTCGGTGTATGTAGAGTCTTTATTTGCCTCTTTGCTTTGAATTAACAGCCAGGTCATTTGTTATTTTTTGCTGAATGATATATTATTGTAATAACTTTCTTTTAGCAAATACATTATTAGAGTTAAAATCCTGTACCTTAAAACTTACCTTTTAGATAGAGCACTTATACTTAGGTATACATTATATTTGTAACACGAATAGGTAGGTACTGCTTTAAAAAATATCATTTATAGATAATATTTTAAGCATAATAATTTTATTATTTAGGTAATTTTAATGATTAGTTGCCGTTATCGCAAAACTCGTGGAAAATATTTCCAGTTTGTATTTATATTTGTGTCTACACAAGCATAATTTAATTTAAAATTAGTAAATATTTTTATAATTTAGCAAATTCAATTTGGTCTGAAGGACGTTGTAAGATGGCGAGGTACTTCAGACTGTTTAATTTCCGGCTTGCAGCCTCGAAACGTCGGTTTGCTTTAATCTACAGAGCCACCATCTTGGAAATTATATACTTGTTACTATGTTTATTTTATAACTATAACATGCATGAGTGATCGTACGTCGTGCAAGTTTACAAGGAACTGATATTATATTACTAATCAATTGAAGTCGTTTCTCCTTGAAATAAAGACATAGATTTAACACTTAACCTTTATAAAAAGACTAAATATTTTTCTTCCCTAAATTCGGATAAGCGTACCTACAATTTGTGCTTATTTAAATGTAGATAACGGGTACATATACCACGATTAATTTGATGTGATCATGACAGCTCGAACTTTATCTCTCGTAGCACCGCGATCCCGTGCGTCGTGACCATGACCCGTGCAATTTGGTTGAAATATTGCCAAATAAAAACATCAAATTAACCGTGGTTATCTACATTAAAATATGTCGTTAAACCACGAAATAAGCTGAAAATCATCAGTTTGGAGTTAGGCACAAAGTAAATATGAGTACGTTAAGCTGAAAAACACCATACAAAGACAATTTTCATTTCTATACCGATAGTTTTATCTAATTTTATCAACCCATCATCGACCGATGAGCCATAATCCACCACGCTGACCTAATGTGGATTGGCAGATTTCACACACCTTTGAGAACATTATGAAGTAATCTCAGGCTAGATATTAAAACCTATTCCAAAGATTTTTTTGGTACCTTAGAATAAATAAACTATCCTAAGTTTTACTGCACTTTGTTTCGCACCCCTCACTTTCATTTTTCTTTGTTTTAAGGCAAACATCAATGGCGTCAAACTTTTATCACCCCCCCTTTGCTCAACGCTACATTATGCTTCCAATTTGTACAAGCGTTTAATGAAGAGTCTGGCGGAACATGACGTGAAAGGGACAAATTAACTCCCCCAGGCCACGTCCCCGTCCCTTTTTTAACCTATTCTTTGTTTCACTGTGAGCTCATTTGATGCAACGCGGTACTGTTTGATTGAAACTTCTTTGATTTCTGTTGTTTAAGTAGTCGACAATCATTACACTTGTTTTTGTTAAAATACAAAATCTTTAGTGTAAAGCATAGTAAAATTCATGCAACCAAAAATATTCATAATAATATTATTTAGGTATTTTTTTAAATTATGTTTTTAATTTTCTTTTAAATATTTACATGCCACTCATTTCTGTCATTAACTAGAGCTATTTACCTCGAGTTCCATCTAATAATATAGGCTTTAAAATTGCTGCATATATTACTTCAGAAGTCTTTGGAGTATTATCGGCACAAAAATGAACTTCGTCCTTCACGTAAACTTCATATGATCGTGCCAAGCTCTAAACTAAAAATACACAGTACAGGTCCCAACTCCATGTGTTCGAAAATTTATAATAAAATTCCAGACCATATCAAAAAAATTAAGAATAATATAGCGTTCACCGACGCGTTAAAACAATTCCTAATCAAAGAAGCATATTATTACAAAATTAATGACTATCTACTTGACGATTAATAAGCGCCGTCTCCCTACTAAAATTGCTGTGCCCCAACGGGGTTTCAATATTGTAATTATAAAAAAATTGTTTAATAATTTATACATATAGGTAATCAATATTGGAATGCATGAATAATAAATTAAATGAAAAATAAAAATGGCGAAAAATTACAGTTTTGTAATACTTTTTCTTATATTAAAAGAACTATATGATTAATTTTGGTGTTGCGAAAGTGCATATTTGAACCATTTTTGCATAGTTTTGGTGGAAAACCACAAAGAACTGTAAAAGTATAATGAGGTATTACAGATAGAGAATGTTAGGAATCATTTTAGTGATACTTTTTCGTTTCATTGAGTTTCGAATCACTTCGGTACTAAATATTTTTTTTACTTAAAAAAGTGAATTACGATTTTTTTTGTACAATGAGATATTGAGATGGTAACGTGATAATGACGAGCAGAAAAACATCAAAACCGAATCCACGCTGGCATAATCTTAGTTCGCAATCGTTGACTGCATTTCGATATCCTTTGATTGAAATTCCTTTGACGCAAGATAGTATTTGAGACTCCTTTGAAACAAGATAGTATTTATAACTAAGTTAAGACAAGAAACTGTTTGTTGAATATTATAGTTCTAGACTAGATGGCTTCCATACTACGAAAAATAACGCTGTTTCAACGTTATTATAATACTATTCCGAAGAAAATATAAAAAAAATACTTTATACTTTGACATTTAAACAAGATTTTTAATTCCTTTATTACCTGTTATCTCCCAAAGCCACCATGATCCAAAAAAACATCCAAACAATAAAATAACGAAGGTCTGGCACGCGCTGGCTCTTAGTCAATTATGTGTCCGACCTGGTATCAAACCCGGGATTTACTTAACTTACTTAAACTTACTTAGCTTACTTAACTCACTTAAACTGTAATCTAAAAGGTGAATAACATATTTTACTTAAACATAAGCCAGTAAGCGAATAATAAAGACCAGAAAACAATAGATAAAGGGGTAAATTAATCCACCCGGACCCTGCTCTGTGATTCGTCCGACTGCAACTCGATATCCTTTGATTGAAATTCCTTTGAAGCAACGTAGTAAATACTGTAATGGAGATCGAAAGCTTGAGTTGAAACTTTTGTAACCTATAAAATTTAATAAAGATAATATTATAGTAGGTAATTAGTATTTTTGTATTACTACCCATACCCATATTATAAATGCGAAAGTGTGTTTTTTTGTTGGTTTATTGGTGTGTCCTTCAATCACGTCAACATAGCAACGGATCAACGTGATTTTTTGCATGGGTAGATATAGTTTATGACGAGAGTGACATAGGCTACTTTTTATCCCGCAAAATGAAACAGTTTCTACGGGATTTTTAAAAACCACAAGCAACGAATACCAAGTCGCGGGCATTTACTACAAGGTAATAATATTAGAAATTGAATTATTTCACTCATAATATGTACTTATTATAAATAAAAACTGCGATAAAACGCTAAGTTCTTGAATGACACGTGCAAGTTGTGCGCAAACGTTAAGTGCATAATACCACAGAATACTAACTATTATAATAATTACAAGAATAAATAACACTCTCGAAACTCACGAATTTTGCACCGTAGCGCACGGTGCCGCGAGGCGTAGCGCGTAGCAAAAACGCTAAGCCGCGATGCGATGCCCCTCGTCTACGCTGCTGCCATGACACCGTTCGCAGTTCGTACTCGGTACGCTTAGTATAAGATTTTCCGTCTCACCAAACATTGCTAGAATTCGAGAGTCGAAACACAATATCGTCAAACTAAAATGGACCTAAAGAGCCTTGAATTGAACTCGAAAATTCAATGCCACTAATTTTGATTTCGCAACGTTTTCGCTTGGAGCGCTGTCTGTAGATGTGTAGGCAAATTTGAGTTTTAAAACAAGGCAGTTAAGATCCAGTTTACTATAATGCGGAAGGTTTTCGACACTCGAATACTACCAACGTTGGTGACACATAATATCTCGTACTAAGCGTACTGGTTTGCTGTCACCATTATTTAATCTTCGCTGGCCAACTTCTGAGAACGAGCCTCCTCTCAAATTGCGAATGATTTAAGCCATAGTCCAGCTCGCTGGCCTAATACGTTATTGAAACCTATTACCGCTGCAAAGAGTGCTGATATTAAGTAATATTTAAATTTTGAATGAATAACTTCTTAGAGGTACCTACCTCTGGAACATAAAAAGCGTGAGTCAAAAAACGTAAGTGAGTCGAATATTCGAGGGGGCCAATTGAAATGTTTTGATAAATATGTATTTGAAAATTACCCGTTATGAGTTTGACATTTGACTTTGACTTTGATAGAACTAGGTAAACCTGGAAAAGGCTAGTTGTAGGTAGATAGTAATACAATGCGGCGTCTTATTAAAAGTAAGATAGCACCCAAGCGTTTCTAGCCAAGGCATCGATAAGAAAAAAAATCGCATTTGTTAACTTTATAACAAACTTACTGCTTTTCTCTGCTACGGTGGTTTTAACGAGGTAAAAATGCGCAACTCTGAAAATAGCTAAGACTACGGTGTCCAAGAATAAAACTCTTCAACGTTAAATAATTCGAAAGTTCGTGCAAGTCACTCAGAATCTTCTTACCTTTTTCAATAAACTTTTAAGTGGTATACTTTTATGTCTTCTTTCGTGAACTAATCTAATTTTCATAGTAAAACTGAGTTGGTTGAATCTCTAATAGATTCAAAATTAGATTTTTAGTTGATTTACTCAACAAAACTTTAGTTTGAAATTTTTATTTGGAAGTTTATCCATTTGAAGTTTATTTTAAGTTTAAATCATATCATTATTGTAACACTAGATATTTCTCGCAACTTTGTCCGCATAAAATGTAACCTAGGTATATCCTTATACGGGATACAGGCTATCACTATAACAAATACATATACTTACTATGATGCCCATGACTTAATCCACGTGGAATTAGGTTTTAAAAATCCGATGGGACAAAAAGTGGTCTATATCCATTTCTTGGATACAAGCTATCTCTGTACCAAATTTCGTCAAAATCGAATGATGGATTGGCCATGAATAGCTAGAAGACATACAGACAGACAGTTATACAGAAACACTTTCGCATTTATAATATTAGTATGGATTGATGTATTAGTAAAAGGAATAATAAAATTATTGTTTCTCTATTGATGGGCTTATATACGACGAAATAATCTGGTTAATAGCATTTGCCTTTTACCTGTAGAATTTAATACCTAGGTATCGTAATTCACAGCATTGCAGATTCTCAACGATGATAAATTTTACTGCTCAATTGGTTAGAATTTACAGTCGAAACACGCGATATGTTAAATTAACCACTCGGTTTTTAATTTTTAATTTAATCAAACATGCGACTAACCCTCGACTTGCGGGGCTTTAATTAAAGTTAAATATTCCTCTTCACAAGTGCTTGCAGTAATTTATGACGTCATTTACATTTGATGCTGCGTTTGAATAGAGCACTCGGGCTCGTTCGTGTCCCGTTTGATGTGCATTTTAATTTGAACTATTTAGTCCTAATTTCTTTGCGTTTCGACGCGATCAGCCGTAGGAGCGCATTCCCTAAGGATGACTATATGATAGCACACGAATAAAGCTACACATGTTACATGTCATAATAATGTGTCTATCGTAAGTCATAAAGTGTTATGTAAAGGTAGGTACTATTTTACTGTATTAAGTAGATAAGTATGTAGTAATAATATTATACACATTTGGGTAAATTTCTTTTTAAGTTTTAGCTACTGAACCAATCTCAATAATTTTATTTATAGCAAGAAGTTAGCACGCATCGTGGAGATGATCATAGGATACTTTTAGTAAGGGAAAACCAAAGGTTTCGGCGCGATTTAAAACCCTAGATCCACGATGATGAACTCACGGACACTGTACTATCTACTTAGCTATAAACACATAGAGTTAGTGCCTTTAAGTACACTGAGTTAACTGTGTGTTATGTTTGCTGGAAATAAGCATTCGTGTTTAGGGGTATTATAATGTTAGGCTACTATCGCCATTAAGATAAATCACCCCTCGAATTAGGCCCGGTTGAGGAACGTTGGAACCGTCTAAATGGGGCTGTTTTAACCTGAATGAACTGGCTATTTACTTATTTACTTAAATGACTGAGAATAAAAAATCCATTCTGACCTTACGTTACCGTTACGACCGTAAGTACATTAAATCATGTTCAGCTAGCTAGGTTAAGCTCAGAGTCAATCAATGGGCCATGGATTGAAGTTTCTCTACGTGATCAAATCAGAAATGTGACCAATCCATAGGACCAGAATAACCGACATAACTCAGCGAGTCGCGAATCTGAAGTGGCAATGGACACTGGACAGGGCACATAGTTTGAAGAAACAACAGACGTTGGGGTCCCAAGGTTCTGGAATGGTGACCTTGAACCGGAAAACGCAGCATTGGAATTCCCCTCACTAGGTGGACACAAGACATCAAAAGAGTAGGAGAGAGCCGCTGGAGGAAGAAGAGATCTACGTCAAAAAGTGGATGTTGACGATGATGACTCAGATTTTTGTTCTTTTGACAAATGCGATGGATTTATTAAATTAATTCAGTAAATTGGTAAGTAAAATAGAGTGTGTAAACATAACTTCGTGATATTAAACGAGTAACTATAGTACGCGACAGGTCGAGCTGGCAATCGGGGCGGTGACGCCCCGCACACCCGTCCAGCCCCCTCGCTAACCCGGTGAGCGTGGGTGACGTGCTGGTGTACAGGGTGTGCCCCCGCCTCATAACCCGATTGCCATCTCGACCATACATAGGCTTATCGAAATAGGTTTAATACAACTTTATAACGAAGTAATACTTTGACATAGTAAGCTGCTTTATGGGTTTACCCGCTAATACCTCATAAACGTTGCTAAAAACCATCATCATAAAGGGTCTTGTTACACCATTTTGGGTCATTTATTAAAATGATAATGGGATTTTATAATGATACCCAAAATTAATATACAGAGGTAATTGCTTTAGCAACCTCGAAAGTAAATAACATTTTTAAACAAGTATTAATAAAAGGCATTTTTACTGCTTTGAATTATAGTAATTTGTGAAATCCTGAAATGTAAGTAGGTATGTAAGCTGAACACTTGTGTTGCTGGTAAAATAGAAAGTTTGCCTATGGCATTTTCATTAGGTATTATCATAGAAACTTTGAATATTATTCAAAGTATTTGAAACATTACATTTATATTTGTTCAAGAAATACTTTGAATATTATTATTCGAAGTTTCTGTTTCGCTTTTAAAAAATCCCGTGGGAACTCTTTCATTTTCCTGGATAAAAAGTAGCCTATGCCCGTCTCTAGGATATTCAGCTATCTGTGTACCAAAAATGATAACCGCGTGACTTTGTAAAAAAAATACATGTCTCTAAACATTTTAAATACCATATTATGTGGTTGTGATTGGGAAGTGGTCATACATAACGAACAGAAACGGGGCAGACAGACAAAACTACAAGGGTTTCTGGTTTAACCGCGAAACGCTGAGAAACTTTATTAAATTATATTCATAACTTAAAAAATTCCACATAAAAAAAAGAAAGTATTTTAATAATGGACTAAGATATTCTCTTGGGTGATTAAGGTACGTCAAAAAGGATCACGATAGTGAAATATTAATGTCTGTTCGGGATTATAGCGGATAGACGATTAAACTAAAATTTAGGCATGATTAGGATTAAGGTCGAGGGAAAATTACGAATAACATTGAGGTTAATGTTTACGTGAAATTAGGCTACCTACTACTACCTACGGTATTTACTACTAAATACCTATGGTATTTCATAGGAATGAATCACTATTAATTCTGTTATCAAAAAACAAATTCGTTCTTATATTTAATCCATAATATAAAACCGATAAATATAATTTAATGATTATTATCTGTTCATTAATATCACAAGCTCCCATTAGCTTTTCCTCTTTACCTGCTTCTTAATATATATTTACACATTTCTTGTAGAGGCAAAATGTAAAACAGTAATATGTCCATAACTGGTAAATAAAGCTACAGCCACACTTGCGCATCATGAACACGTCAAGCGGGACGCAATGCGGGAGCGTCCACGACGTGAATCTATACGTGCTATGGCACCATTGAATATCGTGGCAGGCAACCGCAGCGCGGCTGATGTTTCCGCTTTTTAGTCCCTTGAGTTACGCATGTTTGGATGATGCTTAAACATTGTGTTTCGTAAGTGAAGCTAGGTCTTCATATAAATAAGAAAAACAAGCTCGACACATTAGCTTCATAGCTCAACTTTACATCTACATGCACTTTCTTTGAAAAAGTAAAACATATCACATTAATGATGATAGAAGGTTATGAAAAAAAATCTTATGTAGTCGGACTGACTCAATTATTGATATCTCTAAGAGCGGTTACGTACTTATCCGATCCGAGTCCGTGTAAATACGGATATAAAAACTGGGACCGAACTCGGATATTGCTTACGCACTAATCCGATCTCTGATCCAAATCCAAGCTAATTCAGTGGGCCTCTTTGAAATCTATCTACGTCATAATAATACCTATATCCGATTTGAATCCGAGGCACATCCGAGGTATTCTCACGGATGACGGTAATCGGGGCTAGTGCGTTAGCTACCATACAAATAGTTCTATGTCTACTTCGGAACGTATCTTCACGGATTCGGAACGGATGCAGTGCGTAATCGCCTTAAGAGCGAACTCATCTAATCCGAATCCGTGAAAATATGGATATAAATAATATCTACGTCATACGTCATAAGCTACCATTTAAATAATTGTATGACTACTTCGGGTAGTATTTTCACGGACTCGGATCGGATGAGTGCGTAACCGCCCTAACACCATAATTTAAATAATTATTATGTTAATCATCAAATTTTAATTATCATACACTCCGATTCAAAATGATGTTTGGTGTAACATATAATTAATTATATTATAAATGTAGACTTGAGTAGGAGTTGGGTAATAAAATGTCAGCCCCTTCACATCAACGAGCCGAAACTCCTTGACCAGACGTAAAAAGGTCGTGAGAAATTTAATTAAATATTAAATATGTGCTTATTAAAACGGACCCTAACATCGTATTATCTTTTTCAACCTTTGTGCTTAATTAAATCTTGTACCTACCTACTAAAGGACGAAAAAATGAACTCTATTTTAATAAAGTACGCTTTGAAAGCAAATAAACGCACAAAAAATGCAATGTTAGAAGACATATTATGACATCAGACGAGTCTAGCAAGCCGCTGGGTTTAAATGATGCAAGACCGTGGTGTATGAAGGTCTCTACGTGAGACCTATATCCAGCAGTGGAAGTCCATTGATTGACGATGATGATGATAAAACTTTGAAAATACATGTAAAATAGTAAATTCAAGGGAAAAGTATGATAGGCCATATCTTTTGATAAAGTAGAGGTTAGACTAGAAAAAATCAATAATTTTTATGTCACAAGCAAGTATGCTCGCTTGCCATGTACTTTAACAGCTAGATACCAAAGATGCAAAACTACTGTTTGTACTTATCTATCATTTTTTTTAAACCCCAAGAAGCTGCATAGTCGTCTCTTCTTATAATTTCTATACGAACAAACGACAAGTGACAAGAAATATACCTCTATTCTGTGATCTATCTACCTATCTATCAAATCTAATTACGGCAAATTACCTATCCCTATATATACCTATCAGGGGAGATATATGTAGATATTTATAGTCCATACAAAATTACTCCTCACGCGACAATTTAACTCTGTGGGTCCACTGTTTTGTCAAAGGTACGGTGCACCTTTAAAATAAAGACTACAATCGTACTTTCGACATGAAATTTGACACATAAAGTTAAAATGGCGCATGAGGAGTTTTTTTATGCGTTATACTTATTGCTATTGCTCTTTCTGTGCAGGATTAGCATAAATAACTACCTATACGTTAAGCAGGTATTAGAACAACTAGCGTTTCACAATGACTTTGTATGTTTGTTTTGTCTGTGTCAGATAATGCCTTATTAATCTTAAATCAAGTATTTATTGTTACAGGTAAATGGAATAGTATTTTACAAGTATAACGATACAAGAATGTAAGTAATTAGAAATTATAATTTAATATTCAATGACTTTATTCAGAATTGTATACTAACAATCTTTCGATAAAAGCTTTTGATTGATAAGTAATCAAACTGTCTTGTAACTTAGGACGTTAAGAATTCAAATAACTAGAATAATTATTACAGCAAATAACTCATCTCAGTTAACTGGTAGGATTGTTTGTTTTTTTTGTTTGTCTGTTCATTTGTTTGTATTTGCATCACGTTAAAATCCATGGATCGATTGAATCTTTCCTGGTCGAAAAAAACAGTTCAACTTGACCCAAATTCCACGCAAACAACACCAGGATGAGGCAGTAACCGGGGTAAACATAAAAACAAACCAACAAAAATATATTATACCAGCTTTTCCTCCAGTCGAAAGATTTTTCATAATACAATGAAAGAAAAAATTGGAACTGTTACAAGTGAAATTTTTTATAATTAATCCGTCCGGCTTTCATAATTAAAAACAAAATCCGAAAGGAAGTTACAAAGTTTCTTCGGCGTCAATCCTCTATGGCGGACATTTTGTGTAATTAAAAAAGTTTGTTTGTATTTTGCGCGATAATTTTCTCTCTTTGACAGTTCTGGTTTTTTTTCATGTTTAATGGATTGCTAAATTGCCGTTTTATTGATGTTTGGAATTTAAAAGATAATTCTTTTTAAATAAAGTTTTTGTTTTGGAATTTTTATGTTTTCAATTGTTGAAAAATACGATTGTGGTTATTTTTTTTTTCAATCACTGTTTCGATAGTACTTCAAAGATATATCTATAGTCCACGACAGGTCAAGACGGCAATTGGGGTATGAGGTGAGGGGAGCCCCGCACACCCACACGTCACCCGCGCTCGCCCGCACCGAGTTAGTGTGAGGACTGTGCGGATGTGCGAGGCGTTCCTTCCCCGATTGCCATCTCGACCTGGCGCGTACTATAGTTGTTGTTTTAAAGATTGTAATCCTTCACCTCATGACCTCAAGCCATAATCTATGCGTCAACGGCTTCGGCTATTTTTTTTACAAAGCGTTGCTAAAAGTCAAGATGAAGTGTCGGACTCGTGGCTGGACTTTATGAACGTAGCGAAAGAACCAACTTATTAAATCGAATGTTAGTTCAAAACATTTCAGTTCGAAAAATCAAAGACGATTTTATCTTTTAATATAAACCTTGATTTAAAAAAACCGTTTGCTAAATCCTCAAGTAACCATTGTCTGTAACTTTATGAATATTCATGGCTCCTGCTAAATTAAGAGAGGAATGCATAGATACAAACGGAGAACTATTTAAATCAACACGGCTTTGATTAACTTCGAGCAAACAGGGGTTAATTAAAGAGCACCGGATTTGTGTTCTAACGTAATTATGAGACTGTATTATATACCTAATATTTAGCCTTAATTTTATATTCTTGTTTATAGAAAGGTGCGTAACTAAATCAATTTTAATAAATTCTTGCTTAATACCAGTGCAAAAACAATCTAATATTAGTCCCGCAAATTGCTATTGCGTTGGAACCATGTCTCAATAACATCGAAATGACGTCATTTTGACGTCAGTCGAAATAAAAATATACCATCAGCTCGAAACTTCAGTCTAGTGCTGACGTCACTAAAATGGCGGCCCCACGCATTAGCAATTAGCGGGACTTATACCTACTGACGCCAATAAAACGCTGTCGTCAATAAAACGTTGCAAAAGCTGCAAAAGAACTCATACTTATTTAAATACTGGTAATAAATGCAAAACCAATGAACTTTATGGTCTTAGTTTAATGCGCGAACTTGACTTGCTACAATTTGATATCCAGAATCATACTGATTTTAGCAGCTTTATAAAACACGATTTTTGTTCAGAATAGCCGTTCCATTAAAATAATGTGGAGCCCTCTCATTTCCAACTATTATAAAGCATCTGTTTCTATAAACCCCACAATGGTTGTACATCATGATATAGATCTATTTCCATACTTAATACATAAAAGCTGAGCTTCTCATCATACATTTCCCTCCCAAATTATCTAATCGTATAGATAGGCATTTTATGGTGCTATTCAAATGGGATGGAAGGGTGGGTACGTTGGTATCGTAAAGTTTTTATTAAGGCATTTTATTGTTTACAAATTTATTAGGAAAATTTACCGAGAAAAAATCATGACTCCAAAGATTTAGATTAGCTTTGATTCATGGCCAACTAGGTACTACAATAATTAAGGATATGGTTAAAGATAGAAGAAGATATAAGTCGTGCAGTCGCAGATATATTACAATGCTATTATTATACTTAGATGCTGACTCGACTCCCGACCGTACTCTCGGTGGAATTTTCGACATTGAAGTGAACTCGTGGTCCACGCTTAGTTCACACAAAATACATTTCTTTCAATTAAATCTACCGTAAGGTATACGATACACGTTAAGTCCACGCGTATGAAGTCGCGGGCATAATCTAGTAATCGCAGTAACTTCTAATATTACTCATATTACTACATTAATGGCAAGCGTTCCCCATTACAATAGATATATTATATCGTAATCGTTATACGATCGACAGCTGTCGAATATTGCCAAAACGCGTAGCTCCATTCCATACTATGATGCGAGTATGGCGTGACTACGAACGCGATATCAGATTCACTTTTGTGTTTCAAATATCATTCGTATTGAATGGTAATAGAAAAAATGTTATTGAGTTATTTGATTGTGTTTATATTGCTAGTATTGGTAGAAAGCAACAAAAATACACTTTGATAGAAGTTTCATCTTTCCTACCGGTATACACGTTCAGGTGCATGGTTATATGACCTCTATGACCTATAGGTATGTCCAGCTGAAAAAATGTCTTAGAAAGATTTCCACAGAACACAATATGGTTTATTAATAAATAATAATAATAAAATAATATGTAGGTATAGTACGCGACAGGTCGAGATGGCAATCGAGGTATAAGGCGGGGGGACGCTCCGCGTACCCGCAGGTCACCCGCACTATCGCAGTCAAGGGCTAACTTGTATCGGAATAAAAATGAAATAAAAAAACTGATTAGGTAGGTATAATCCGATTAGAAAAAAGGTATTAGATACCAAAAAAAATTACTTTTGCCGTGAATGGTGATTAGGCTGTTCTCGAAAATGGTTGTATAATTTTATTATTATTTTATGCAGCCTCCTCGCCCGTACTGCTCCTCTCACTGATGTATAACACAAAGAATTTAAAGTAACTGTTCAAAATTAGCATGAATCACATTATTTTCCTTTGAAGTGCAAATATTTTGAACGACGGAAGTTGTCCAATTAAGCAAGTGTGATACAAATCATCAAATTTTCACGGGGATTTCAATGCGATCATCAATTATTTAATAAAAAAAATGTCTGAATATAAGTTACTCACAGGTTTATACTTTTGATATCGATGGAACATCACTACCCATATTATAAATGCGAAAGTGTGTTTGTTGCTTTGTCCTGTCGCAACAGAACAACGGATTTACGTGATTTTTTGCATGGGTATAGATAAAGACCTGGAGAGTGACATAGACTTTTTATCCCGTGAAATAAAAGAGTTCTAACGGGATATTTAAAATACCTAAATCCACGCGTACGAAGTCTTGGGCATCAGCAAGTGATAATATAAATGATAAAGTTCCTATGAATATCCTTAGTAAAACTGGGTTAATATGTACTATTGTTTATAACTTTGAAAAAGTAGGTCTCTGAAAAAGTGTTGGGCGTATTTTTATGTCACACGAAACGGCTTTTGAATAGCCGAATAGAGGGTGTGTTCTGAGTGATAGCTTTTGTAACGAGATTTATTTCGGAAAAACTGCGATCGAATTTTCGAGGTTGAGCTTTTATTGGGATTTCCGATTTTTACAGTACTAGGTAACCTACCAGTAACAGTTTTATTTCTATCAAATACTTTTCCACCGAATAGGTTTATATTTTTTACATGGTATTATTTTCAGTAAATTGTGCCACTATACTCGTAAATAAAAATGAACTGAAGTTGTTTATAGCGGCGTTCTTTATACTCTACTGGCAACGAAATTTAAAAAAATTCAATTTAAAATGCATTTATAACAAAGAGAGTCGAAAGGAAATATACTTAGGTAAAGCACTGACGGTCTTGCTTCGCTGTAGATAGGTACAGTAAGAACCAATGATATAATATTATACCACAGATAATATGTTACTTTCATATTATATATGCTGTATATAACTCGTGCTCGGTAATGAGTAAGACAGAAGATATAAAACGCACGAGAGTAGAAGAGATAGTGCTCTACAAATATGACCCAAGTGTCGTAGTTTTAATTGCCTTTTCTTTAGATAGTACAGTTACATTATCTACAGACACAGTTCACATCAGTCATGAAACTTGTACCAAAACCTGGAGGCTTCACCCACACTGGCAGGCGTAGGCTATGAAAGACTAGGTATGTGACACATGAGCCGTAGTGGCAGCGTGGCAAAGTGATTTAAATATTATAATATTTTTAGGGTTCCGTACCTCAAAACAATTTTTCCTCTCCGCACGAAGAGTTCGTTCTTTTGAAAGTAATTCTATATTCCGTTGCCATCTCCGAATCAAATTTCAGAGGGAGGCGACATCCGAAGAAAAACTAACAAAAATATTTTTGTTCCATTTCGAAGCCTCTGAAAGGTTCTTTGGGGGACAAATTATGTAATAGGTCAATTTTCGTTCAAATCAACTGTTAAACATCTTTTTTTATGCCTGACTTTTGAGAACGAGGCATTGCGTTAGTTTTTATAAATGTCCATATAAATCTTATAAAACTCAGTTTCATTCTAGAATCATGAAATTCCTTCGGAATAATCTAGAACCATAAAATGCCAAAAAAACTGTCACATGAAAAAGTTTATAGAGAGAGAGCCAGCGCGTGCCAGACCTGCGTTATTTTATTAAAGCTAAAAGTTTCTCTGCGTAGGTATTGTTTCCAACTTAAATTTTACTATTAACTTTAAGGGTGTCTGGCAGAAGGTAACCATGATACTAAGTATCTGGCAACGCAAGACGTGATTTCTTATACTATTCTGATGAAAATATAAAAGAAATTTAGACTTTATAGGTACTTAGACGTAAGATTTTTACACCTTTTTTACCTGTTATTTCCCAAGGGCACCATGATCCAAACAAACATCCAAACAAACGTTCCTCCCAATGTTGGGGACAATACGCAGATAAACTTTTAGCTTTTATAAAATAACGAAGGTCTGGCATGCGCTGGCTCCCTTAGTCCCTTAGTCCCCCATCAAATTTAGATGGATAATGGCACCGATTCCATTCTCTTTCTCTAAACTAAATTTAGAGTATCTGCATCCTTTTCTTCAATGCTAAAAAGGGACAGAACATGAACTTTACATTTAAAGACTCTAAATTTTAGTGCACGCTACAAATTGAAACAGTAGGCTCGCGACTGTGCGCTAAAATCACGGGTTTTACCTTCTAAAAATTAAACTTAAAACTGTCAAACTGCGTCTGTCCTTTTCATATTACATTAGTAAGAAGATGATGCGAATACTCTTAAATTAAGTTGTGCTCAGAATCAGTACCATTATATAGTACCAGATTTTAAAATATCCTAATATTAGATGAAGACCTTTGCGAAGGCTTGATTATAAAGTTTTATAGCCTTCAAGTCATTGATTTATATATTACTTCGTATGGACAGGGCCATTGAAAAAACAAAATGGCACCGACTCATTGGTGCTTTAGCACCAATGCAACCTCAGTGACGTCTGGATTTCAAACGGATCGTTCATTAGTATCTAAGAGGTGGCGCTGATTTATTTGGTTCCAAAAACCGTGAAAATTTTTATTCGCTTGGGCATATCTTGTCATTTATATCGATGCTTCAAGTATTTTTATCTAATGATCCATTATAGAAAATAAGGCAAAGATTATGTTCAAAGAATTTTATTAAAACCCGTCGTGCTTAAGTGTCTGTCATTCGAGACACAAGCTGAAGTTTATTACTGACTCTAAAAACTACGTTCATAACGCTCTCTCGCACTAAAGTTATAAGTACTAGCAAATTTTCTTTCGCCATCATTTTAATCGAAAAATATATTGTCAAATATTATGGTATCCTAATCTCAGACTTAAAAAACTGGTCAAGTGCGAGTCAGGCTCGCAGACAGAGGGTTCCGTACTAGAAGAAAAACTGTAAGAATTACTCTTGTTAACGAACCGCAAAACTAACTTTGTTTGTAGAGGTTTATTGTCACAAAAACTATGATTTTGTTTTTCCTGTAAAATATATATACATGTCGGAGAACAGGAGGATGGCTGATAATTATTATTCATCTTTAGCCGACATCAGAAGGTAGTAATTAATAAGTAGGTACTTTAATCCATGTTCTTTACAAATAGTTCTCAGTAACGTATCGCACATGGAAACCATCAACGTAACACAACCAGATCACCCTAACCTAACCCTACCTATGGTCGCCTCCAACCACCCCTCACAGCGACCCCTCACCTCACTCTAAACTAGCTAACCTAAGCTAAACACTACATCGTGTGATTAGGGCGCAATTGCTATTGCAACCTCTCAATCAAGTCACGACCTACTCCGTTATCTAATCATCTCAAGGTAATCAATCACAACTTCATGAACGCTCTTAAAAGGATCATTGCATCGACTCTCTTACGATCTAAACCAGATCTTATAATTGACTTCTCATTACTAATTCAGAATATCGCAATAGCTCTACCTTCTCCACTCTGTGCACATCTGCATACAGAACACCATAGCATCGTGCGCCACACGCGCCACGACTACTATATCCACCCAAATAAGCGATCACAACAGAAACCAGGTAGAATGTAAGCTATTCGATCTCATGGGCAACTCATTGTCTAATCCGTTTCAACATTACTCGAGGGTCATCAATGATTCTTTACCAACCGGGTTATACGATTCTAAAGCGGGTACCTACTATCAAAGTTAACTTCAAGTTACTATCACACTAAACTATCACTTCAAACTAATCATTATCTCAACTGCCGGTATATCTCCAATTACACTCTAAATCACTAGCGTCTGCAGAAATAACCTTAACGGATGTCCTTATAATAATCTATCCACTGAGCCAAACGTTAACTCACGAATTACTCTAATATTCACCAATAATTAGTATTCCATATTCGTCAAACAACTACGCGAACATTATTAATAGTGCTTTGCAGACAAAGTCACCGGATGGCACTAGATGTTACGATTTAACACAATGTACATTAGCATCGAACAATTACTGTTCTAACTATATCACAATCACCGAATTAAATATCACGATTAAGAAACTACCTACCTATCTCAAAGAATAATAATTAGCTAAGCTATAATCTGATACTTAATTAATTTAACGCGAGAGAAAATTGTGAACGACAACAAAATTCGTGCGTGTCAAAGTCCAACTCTGACAACTAAAATAAAGATGGCTACCTTCCGTAGAGTAAAGCTCATACGTTTCTTTTCACGGTGTCTACAGACAGTAAGAACTCTTTCAATATCGACCCTCCAATATACACAAATTTCTATTGACCATAATTATTTCAGATTTTTCGATTGGTAAACTTTGGAGATAAAAAGCCTTTTCATATGGTACCCCACTTGGTATAATTTGAAAATTGAAAACAATAATTCTTCGTTCATGAACACATTTTAATTTTTTCATGCGATGTAACCACAAATTCACGGGTTTCGGATTTTTCCCTTTACTTATGCTATAAGAACTACCTACCTGCCAAATTTTATGTTTCTAGGTCAACCGGAAGTACCCTGTAGGTTTGAGTTGCTATAGGAACTGCACAACAGCGTATTCTGTAGGACAAATGCAATCGTCGCATGATACCTATATATAGATGTAGACTTGTATTGATTGAGATGACTATGATGAAATTATTAGCATTAACCTATTTTATAAAAATACTAGCTGATGCCCGCGACTCCGTCCGCGTGGATTTAAGTTGTCCAAAATCCCGTGGGAACTCATTAAGTTTCCGGGATAAAAAAGTAGCCTATGTGCTAATCCAGTGTAGGTATAGTCTATCTCCATTCAAAATTTCAGCCAAATCCGTCCAGTAGTTATTGCGTGAAGAAGTAACAAACAAACATACACACACACATACAAACTTTCGCCTTTATAATATTAGTCGGGATATTTAAATTTTCCGCAATAAATTATATTTAAAACAAAATACACTGGGACTTTTTCATCCGTCTATCTTTTTTCGCTTTCCGCACTGGAAGAATTTCACGAAATAAGCCAGGAATTGAATCACGTTTGTTTCTTCGTGCCGGGACAATCCAATCGGCGTAAAACTCGCGAGGTTCCCCCGGGACGTTGCCATGGCAACCAGCTGGGTACACCTAGCATCAGTATGACGTGACTTTTTTTTTTTTAAATTCAAATACAAGTTAGCCCTTGACTGCAATCTCACCTGGTGGTAAGTGATGATGCAGTCTAAGATGATAGCGGGCTAACCTGGAAGGGGTATGGCAGTTTTTATTAAACCCATACCCCTTTGGTTTCTACACGGCATCGTACCGGAACACTAAATCGCTTGGCGGCACGGCTTTGCCGGTAGGGTGGTAACTAGCCACGGCCGAAGCCTCCCACCAGACCAGACCAGAAATTTAGAAATTATAAAATTCCAAACCCCTGCCAGGAATCGAACCCGGGACCTCCCACTAATAAGACCACAGCGCTCACCACTGCGCCAGGGAGGTCGTCAAAACTTATGAAGTACTTCAAAAATAGGTACAAATCCATAGGTATATATTAGAAGTACCGTACTATTTGAACCATTGAGATGGGCAGTTGTCGTCAACTATGAACATTCCCAACAGCTGTAAACCACAAAATGATTTAGTACCTAGTAGGTACTGTTTACATTTTTTGCATTCTTGGTTATAAAAGAACTGCAAAATTTGTATATACAAGTGTTTGTTTTATTGTTATATTATTTTGCCATTCTCGTGCTGATACGGAGCAAAATATTGAAAATTTTTGAACTGTTTGAGTAAATAATAATGTGTAGTTAATTTTGCAAAAACAGGAAACGCTTTAAGGGTTCAGTACCTCAAAAGGAAAAAAAGGATTATAGGATCACTTTGTTGTCTGTCTGTTTGTCCGTTTGTCCATCTATTTGTCTGCCCATCAATCTGTCTGTCGTGTCTGTCAAGAAAACCTATAGGATACATCCCGTTGACCTAGAATCATGAAATTTGGCAAGCAAGTTGGTAGGTCTTACAGCACAAGGAAAGGAAAAAATCCTAAATTCGTGAATTTGTAGTTACATCACAAAAAAAATAGAATGTGATTACGAAAAAATGCGGATATAAGTACGGAACCCTTCGTTTGCGAGTCCGACTCGCACTTGACCGGTTATTTTGACAATACGACTCCTGCAAAATTGGAAATAGCCTCGACCGAAGCTTTCCATCTAATAATCGTATTGCGTAATAGCGTTTACACAAAGTATAGATCAAACAAATTTTCTCTGGGGCCTGTCTAACGAGCTCTCTAACTTCAAGTTTGCTTGCTCCATAGACAAACTCCCTACATAAGTAATTGATTGTGTATGAGGTAGCCAAAGGCAATGTAAGTTGCCATAATTTTGTCGAGAATGTAATATGGCACCGCAGTGACATGTTTTGGGAACTAATTTATACCCAAATCGAGTGCTAATAAATGTAAGTAAATGATTTATGTCGGAACTTCTACTAGCTGATTGAATATACAACCCTATTTGTATATTATACAAGTAGGTATGACTTTTTGAAAGACTAATAATACTTAACTCAAAATAATAAGCGAAGTATAATACGCGATAGGTCGATGGCCTGGATGGCCATCGGCGTGGAGACGCCCCTCACACCCGCACAGCTCCCGCACTAACCCAGTGCAGGATAGCGCAGGTGACGTGCGGGGCGTCCTCCCGCCTCATACCCCGATTGGCATTTCAACCATTCGTGTAGGTACTATAGGTACTTTAGCGTAATCACACCACCAAAGGATTGCCTGAAGAGATTACTTCTCTATATTATGTAAAAATGAATCGCTAAATGTGTTGCTGATCGCAAATCTCGAGAACAGCTGAACTGATTTCGCTAATTCTTTTTTATAATATTCCTTGAAGTACGAGGATGGTTCTTACGGAGAGAAAAATTTAAAAAAAATCCTGAAAAGAATCGACTGTTAGGCGGTACGAAGTTCGCCGGGTCAGCTAGTTAGCAATAAATCTGCTTTTGTGTCTTTCTATTGTCTTATTACCTCTTATGTATTTTTCCGGCAGGCATATAAGATTTCTAAAATACAGTATAATATTATAGAGGTAAAATTTGTAAGTTTGTAAGTAGTTTGTAGGAAGTTATCTCCGGAACTACTGAACCGATTCAGAAAATTATTTCACCAATAGAAAACTACATTCTTCTTGAGTGACATAGACTACATTTTATTTTCAAGCATCCGTGAAAAGCCGGGGCGGGTCGGTAGTAAATAATATTCCTCTAAAACCATCTTAGTTTGTACATCCACATCGTTGACCGTTGTTGAGTTATCTTATCTAAATACAAATTTCTGTAGTAGGTAAAATTCTTGGTTTTAATTTTAGAAGTAGGTAATTTTAGTAATCTATGCAATGCTTTGAATTTCAATAGACACAAAAGTAGTTAACAACGAGCTAATTTCGAATTAGGTGTCTCACTCAAAGGTGCACGCGGCAAACTTTAGACCACTGACTGTAGAGTGTATAGGACTAATGGTTTAGTTTAGTATTATATGCCTTTTATCTCAGTAGGTAGGTACCCGTACCAACCTTAATTCAAGAAGGGCTGTCAACATTTACTTAGTTACAAAGCAACTGATTTACGATGTGAGCATATCCGTTAACGAGTGAGAACATTATTTCTTTATTTATGTTCCCTTCTTCCTTTTACGATGCGAAGTGCTAAGAAAATTATGCTTTTACGTCTTTGTGAAAAAGCAACCTGCGCTTATTATTAATAAATCAATACAGACCTGTATTGATTTATAACCTTTAGCTTTTCTTAGAAGTGAAATTAACTTATGATTTTACTAACGTTGGTGCAAGGCTGTGTTGGTTTGGATTAAATTTAAATAATAATAAGGATAAAGCTAATCTATCTCATTGTGAAAACCTATTATTATCTCCTAGTTACCTAATTTTAAGATTATTACGATCAATTTAAGCTGTTGGTTTTCCAAAGAAAATAAAATAAAATGAAATAAAATAATAAGTATTTTTATCTGTCTCAAGGATGCAAACTTTCTGAATAAGTAGGTACCGTATTTTGTCAAATCTGTGACTAGCTGTTTATAGGTAATAAACGAACACATATTTGCATTCACAACATGGTTGCCCATTTATGTATTGATTAGCTGTTCAATAAACTGCTTTTGTATCTATTTACGTGTATTGTATTAAAATGTTTAACTGTAGTTTCTTCATATCTTAAGCTTTGCAATAACAATATGATGTATATTCAAACGTGATCTACGACAGCATACTCGTATCATCCAACACGCTTTCCGAAGCATACGGGCGGTATTTCATTTTATAAATACAATTCAGCAAATATAAAACGGAGCGGCATAAAACAAAACTGGGCGATCGATATCGTGCTTGACAACCCTACGCGTGCGATGGAGGGCTATCAATTTTTTTCTTTTTTATTATTCGTGTATTTTTTATCAAATCGTTTTGCGAGTGTCAGGAGCCGATTAAAAACATTTTTGTTTATCGCCCAATGACGTAGACGTATGATGCTAAATGGCTTTACGGATTATAAATAAAAACGTGAAAATGCGAAAACAAAAGCACATCAAAGCAGAATTTTTCTTTTGTTAAAATAATTACCAGATATTATGAGTATTTGTCTAGTATTTAAAAAAACCATGGGAACGAGTTTTTTTAAAAACGTGTTTTTCCGGGATATAAAGCAGCTTTTGTGTGTCCTCCGGATTTATTTCTGTATCAAATTTCATCAAGATCGCTACAGCGAATGAGCCGTGAAAAGACAGATATACCGACATACAGACTTTCACATTTATAATCTTAGTATGGTATTTTGACATTTTTTACCTAAAAATAAATAAAAATGTATTTTAGAATATGTGCAAATGAAAACGTTTGAATCTCCCTTTTGACTCTACTACTTTAAAAATTCGCAGCCTCCATTTTCGCTATTTTTTGTAATAAAAATGTTTTTTAAGTATTTTACTTACAGTAAGGTTAGGCAAGCCATATTTAAAACTATTCCTTCCAAGTCGATAGTAAAGTTTTACTTTTACTGAATGTTGCAACATACATAGGGGTTAAAAAAATTATCATTTTAATGCGGAATCATAAAAATATGTCGGTCATAATAATTATTATCGTGTTTAATTGAAATCTCTTCAAGCAATACTATCCCGTCAACGCTTTAGATATTTTTACTTAAAAATATTATGTTCTGGTATACACAAAGCTTCCGTTTCCTTTCCCCGCTAGCACAGGAACTGAGTTGGAAGCTCGAGTTATGGTTTTTTTATAAAACTAACAAATGTATGAGACTTCATACCTATACACTAAAGTAATAAACATCGTATTCTATATCTTTGATGCATCGTCACTTATCGATAGACGTCCATTGCTGGGCATGTAGGCCGTAGTTGTACCCGCACGGTATTGGGCGCCTGGCTTCAGCGCGGGCGGCGCGGCGGCTCCCTGCAACTCATTTGATGTCCACCTAATGGGGGGCAACCATTGCTGCGCTTTTCGGTGCGAGGTTACCATATCCAGTATCTTGAGACTCCAACGTCTATCGGTTCTTCAAACTAGGTACGAGTGTGCCCAGCCCATAGGCCACTTCAGCTTCGCAACCCGACGCTTGAATGTGGAAGAATTTTTAATCCTTAAAATGAATCATATTTTTGTACTTGCTATTTGACTTCTTTTTTTTCTCTTTATTTCGACCAAAATAATAAATGTACATATTTATCCTCTTTACATCCAAAAACTCTAGAGTTTGTGTGTATGTTGCACATTCCTCTTATGATACTAAACTAAGCTAGAATAGACTATTTTGTAAATACATCACCAATATTTTAACGTTGTAACAGCGACTAAACAAGTGACTTAATTAAACATTTTTAGGGTTCCGTACCTCAAAAGGAAAAACGGAACCCTTATAGGATCACTTTGTTGTCTGTTTGACTAAGAATCATGAAATTTGGCAGGTTGGTAGGTCTTATAGCAGACATAAGGGGACAAATCTGAAAACCATGAATTTACGGTTACACCACACACAAAAAAAAATTGTGGTCATGAAACTAATAATTGGTATTTTTTATTTTCGAAGTAAGATAAATATATCATGTGGGGTATCATATGAAAGGGCTTTACCTGTGCATTCCAAAATAGATTTTTATTTATTTTTATGCATGTTGCATAAAATGGGGCATATACATATTGCAGGTTTTGAATTATCGTGCAAAATGTCGAAAAAATACGTCTGTAGTACGGAACCCTCCAAACCATAAATTACCTAACCGATTAGAACCAATATTTATATGGGAACCACGGAGTACAATTTTACTTCGTGGAACAGATAATAATAAAACCAGGCTTATTTAGTCACGTGACCCGAGAATACCTATAGTACGCGACAGGTCGAGATGGCTATCGGGGTAAGAGGCAAGTGTGCGGAGCGTCCCCACCCCGACTGCCATCTCGACCTGTCAGGATCTACATGATGGCGGCATGCTATTTCGATGGCTCTTGCTTAACTTTATAAGAGAGAGAGAGAGAGATATATAGTGATAGAAAGAGAGGCGTTTATTAAATTTTAGGCCGTAGCGCTGTGTAAGATAAATTGTACTTTATTGTGTCGTTACAATAATAATTAGTGTCGCTATTTATTTGATGGTCTTTCTGGAGTGATAATTCTATATCCAAAAGGTACCTACTATTATGTATACTGTGGTTTAATGTTTCATTGAAAGAGAAGAGGCAAAGAGTTTTTCTCTTATTTAATATAGGTACATTGAGCTGACCTACCATGCTTTACCAGTGTGCGTTACACAATACCCTCAGAATTTCCTTCAAAATATTCCCGTTTTCCCAAGAAAGGAGAACCAATACATTAAAATGTTTTAATGATACTGAAAAAGTAACGAGTCTCTCAAACTAAAGGATAGGACTGAAGTTGAATGTGTATCTTCGTTTCGAGCAATTGAACAGTTTGCTCGATGGAGCGCGTCACTAATGTCATGAATCGTTTGTCCTTTATATGTTGAATTTGTTTGTTGTACAAATTGAGTTGCGAGCGAACCGAAAGATCTTAAACTCAGATCCAAACGGAAAGAAATAAAATTAAAAATCTGGTTCTAAAAGCTACTCTACAATATTTTTTTGTTTTGCATTATACATATTATACAACTAGCTGATGCGTGTGACTTCAACCGCATGGATTTAGGTTTGTAAAAATCTCGTGAGAACTCTTTAATTTTCCGGGATAAAAAGTAGACTATTTCACTGTCCAGATCTTTAATAATAACCATAAAAAAATTCACGTCGATCCGTTGCTCCGTTGTGACGTGATTGAAGGATAAACCAATAAACTGAAAACAAGTGATAACAATAATGATATCGTACTAATTATAATATAATTCACAATGTTTTTGCCTATGTAGAGTTCTGAAACACAGTTTTAACAAAAAATGTAGCTGCAGTATAAACTTGCTGATAATGTATCTAAAAGTAGAAACATTTGAACTGAATCAAAGTCGTCACCTTCACTGTAAAATCTTCTGATTCCACACATGAGGAAATTTTAGAGTTTGACAGCTGTCATGGGAGATAGTCAGTTGCAAATTACAAACATCCCTTTACGAGGCAACGTACGGATATAAGATATAGTTTACATGCTGCGATTTTGAAACACAATTAGTTTGCTTAAGACAATCATAATCATTATCTCAACCCATCGCCTACCCACTACTGAGGGTGCGTCTCCTCTCTAAATAAGAAGGGATTAGACTCTGCACTGGCCGAATGCCGGTTGGCAGATTTGACACACCTTTGAGAACATTGTGGCGAACTCGAAATAATAAACACATCTGACATAAACACATGACTCTATATTCTCTAACACTATTTAATTATTAAAATCTACAAAGTACTACTGCAAAATTTTACAAAAAGTTAGTTCTCTTAAATGTAGTTTTTTTCTGTAAAAGAAAAAAGCATGAAAAACCAGCAGACTCATGGTCTAATTAAAAATAGTGCTTAATGTAGCCCCAGGCTTAGACGGAAATTTGAGATAGGGTGAGCACAGGTGCGGCATATTCTGGATTACGGATGACAAACGACATGATACACGTGTCTGTAATTAGACGTTTCTGTGACTACAGTTTTTACTTCATTTTGGAAAAGGTATATAATATAGTCAAAGGTTCAGACTACCGTTTTGAAGTTGGAATTTTTTGATTAGCTGAAGGCTAGGGTGCATGAGTGACTTTTTTCACTGTGACATGTTTTCGTCCATTTATTTCTCAATTAATTTAGATTTTACATGGGGTTACCTAACTGTTGTGTAGTACATATAAATTTATGTTTTGAAATAGGTACAAAGAAGTTTGAACATAAAGAAGACTACTAAGTCTCAAAAGTTTTTAAACATCGCGAGCAAAAAAATTTTTTTTAAAAAAGATCAAGTTTTCGAACATTTTAACACAAAATATACTCTTCTTCTATGGGCTATCGTTTTCGAATGCAAAATATTTTACTAAATTCTTTACACCTAAAATTTAACTATTGAAATCGGAAACTCTGTAAAAGCTATAACTCTAAATGTGAGCCTAGTTTTTTTCCGAAATAAATCCCTTACAAAAGCGTACACTGAATACAACCTCTATTCGAGAGCCATTTGAAATAACCGTTCCTTTTCACACAAAACTGCGCTAGCACTTTTTTTACTAAAATTCAAGTTAAATCCACACTGCTACAAAGTTGCATGTCTACATTCTCAGAATATTAAAATGTCAGAATATTAAAGCTCAGGGCTTTAAAGTTTCAATAGAAAAAGGTGATCAAGTTGCACCCACAGTTATATTGGGGCTGCAGGGGTGCAAAAAGTTAATTTTCGTCTATTGTAACCTTAATTTTCTTATACTCAACTTTAAACAAATTACCTGTTCTATACCTTTTTTCCGTGGGGAAATCCTCATGGATGCCACCGCACCCGGGGAGGTACGGAGGTTATGTCGGACTCTTACCGACTAAAAGCCCACCATGTTCCACGCATCGCCTGGTGGCTGGGCTACGGGGCCAAACACGTTCGCGCAACCCAGCCAGCGGCGCCTACTGAGGACCCACCTCAGGGGCCCAATGAAGTCCCTACACACCGTCTGAGGCGCACCAGGAACACAAAGTTGCGCCTCCCGACTCGAGGACTGGTCCCTTTCCGGACGATAGACTCCCTGTGTCTATTGCCCAAAACTCCTTCTCAAGGGGGTAGGATACCTAGCATAACCAACAAAATAACTGACTTACGGACTGACATAAAGGATGTTGCTAAACGAGTATGCTGAATAGGCCAAGCCTGTCCTAGTCTGTTGAGGGGATGGTGGTGTACGGGCAAGTTCCGCGTAGAACTGCTGCTGCGGGCTGTTCGACTTGTGGACGATCCCAAACTAACCGGCTCGTAGGAAAGCCTGGAGCACCGCAGAGACGTTAGCTCTCTATGCGTGTTCTATCGCCTTTATAATTGGGAGTGCTCTGAAGAGCTTTTTGACCTCATTCCACCCTCATTTTTTCTACTACCGCACCGCGCGCCACCGTAAGGAATTTCACCCTCACCACCTGGGTGTCTAGTGCACTTCGACCGTCCACTCTGCCAGATCCTTCTTTCCACGCACATGCAAACTGTGGAACCAACTCCCATCGGCGGTGTTCCCACTAGATTACAACATGGGTTTATTCAAGGGGCGGACCAACAAATTCCTAAAAGGCCGGCAACGCATCGGCGGTTCCTCTGGTGCTGCAAATGTTCATGGGCGGCGGTAATCACTTAACATCAGGTGACCCGCCTGCTCGTTTGCTCGCTATCTCTATTTAAAAAAAAACAACCTCTAGTGTACTGAGCTGCTCATGCTGAGTACATGCAATTAGCTGATGGGGTATTGTTCTGCTGATTCATGGGGGACGCTTCAGCAGCTGACGAAAGCTGCCCGAGGCCCTGCGCAGGAAAGTCCATGCGGTGTGTGATGTGTTCCGTGAATCTAACAATGCGACCAAGAGATCAAGTAAGCAGGGTACATCCATCATTTTGGCCCCACTAAGCCTGAGTGACACTAGATTTTCAACAACAAAAACAAGATTAAAAGTAATTTATTTATTATTTCTGGACAAAGAAAAAAGATTTATATTTTTAGTTGTTGATATAGATCTTCCGGCATTAGCTCCAAAAGGCAAATAATAATAAGATTGTATGTTTTTATCCTGTGTAAAGAAGTTTTATAAATATCTTCGGGCAGGTAAAACAATGGAAAACAAGGAAAAGAATTTTCCCTGTAGGTAAAGGTTGTAATGTGGGGTCGGAAGACCTATCGTACGCCATCTTTGGAATCTGTTTTGTATTCTACCTCATACACAGATACACTATGCTATTTTTTTCTAAAAATTTTAAGAGGGTTTGTTCATGGATGAACATGTCACCCTCATAGAGCAAAATCCTTAACTATAACCTACGTGATTTACATATTATACCCCTTTTTAAATTATATAATCCCACACAACTACTAAGACTGAAAAGTTTTTCCAGTATTCATATTTATGCCATACTTACTATATTCGTGTTTCTGCTATCCATTTTGGTGTCAGTTTTATCAGTTTCTCACCTGATTGGATCACTAAAATCCCCTTTTGCACGACAACCCCTTCTCTCTTTTCGGGGTTTGCTTAGCCAACCATAGCGTTTCTCCACTGTAAAAATGAACGCCAACTTTTACAAAATGTTTGCCTTTCCTAGGGCCGTAGCTAGGGGGAGGCTTTTGGGTACTAACAATATTTTTCCTATGATGTTTTAATAACGTAGTAGTAGAAATGGGCCTACAATTTGTGCAATATCCTTGGTTTCAGCATCAAAATCAGTAGCGTTCCGTCTAAATAATATGCCTTCTCCTTATTTTCCGTATGAGAAATTCCCTTGGCTCGGAGTGGTTTGAAATCGGCTGTTCTTTTGCAAATCGGTTAAACAAAATTCCGTGGAGGTGTATAAGTAAACTTCTTAAGGTTCTGCATTTAAGGGTCATAATAGTATGAAAATCATTTTCATATTTCGCAAAGAACAGTGAACCTTACAGGTGCAAGGAAATATGGTTTGTCAGAAAGTAACCATAAAGGCTTTAATACAATGAATGTACTAAAGAATTTCATGTGTACCGCAACTTTTGCAAAGGAAAATGAGTAAAGCGATGGCGTATGAAATGCTTATAAGATGTCGACTGGTACATGAATCATGATGTTCAGGTTTTCTTTAGGATTTTATGTTTATTTTGTCGAGTGATAGGCGATATCGAAATATATTTACTTAAAAAAGTCACGTAGTTACGCTTGTCCCCTTATAATATGACGGTCAAATAAACAAACTTCTATAAATTTTAAAACACATGAAACAGATTTTAATGTAACTTTCAAACTGTCCTAAGTGGTCCAGATGAGTAGAGAACAAAATTGTGATCGCACCTATCCCGGTTGAGTTTGTTGTAGGCTCTTCTCAGACCTGGGCGCGTTTGGAACCCTCGTAGTTTTAGTTTTAAGTTTATGTAATTAATTATCACTACTGTCATCCTACAAATCCAACAACTGACTACTTTGAATAAATGATTTTGATTTGATTTTGATTTTTCATTTTTATCAATCAATTGCGCTGATTATGTAACATTGATTAAGTCTGTAACTGAAAGGGCGACTGAATTTGAAGAGAGCTGTCTATCCCGGTTCTTATAACTAACATTAATTTGATTGTACCTAATCGTTAATTAGTGTCGAAATCCCAAAACATTAGTCGCGTCGAATGTGAAAGGTGTGAAACCCAAAGGTATTAATATTCCTAGAAAATTCTTAGACCATTATGTGACTAAATATGTAAATGGATCACTACTTTCAGCTAGGAGTAACAAACATCTAAACATCCAAACTTTCACATTATTATGTGTTTTCCTTGTCATATTTGGATAACTCGTGGTTGTACCTAGTATTCTAAAGGATAATCAGAGAACCTGATAATTATGTATTGTATATTATTACGCATCGATCCAGTTTAATAAATATGTATGTGCCACATAAATATGTATGCAATCGCAATCGTTAAACGCACTCCTTCTGAGTATAAAACAGCTTCCCGAAATATTAGGGTCTAGTAAGAACAACCCAATTTCACAGTATCTACTAAATAATATGTTTAATATTACATTTTCTCGTTAACCATAATAGATAGAAAGTCGAAATTTTCACACAATGTGTATTTCTATTGCCGCTATAAAGACTCAAATACACTATAATTGTGTGTGAAAAAAATTCTACACTTTATACCTTCGTCTATATAAAACCATTTAAATAAAAATGTACCTACTTATTACTTTTCTTTATGATGGGTAGGTTAATTTCATTTCCAAGCCCCACAGCTACGCACTGTCTTTAGTCATCCACATGTCTTTTTCACACAATATCAATGAATATTTAATAACTTTAAAGTTGACATACCTACGGTATACGCAAAGACGTGTTATGGCACCAAATCTGCGTCGTTTTCATCATTCCAGTACGCATGGCTAAAGTTTAGAAATTGGAATACTCCACCGCGATCTGTGTTTCCTATACTAATTAAATCATCCGGGTATCTTTGTAAATAAAGATTCCGACGAATTAAGAACCCCTTCCTTTTTTGAAGTCGATTAAAAAGAATGAATAGGCGTCTTCTAAGTAAATGTGTACCATCTTCGGCCACATCATCACTTTCCATCAGGTATGATTGTGGTCAAGCATGTGCTTTTAGTGATTGAAAAGATATCATCATTACCAGCCTGTGCATATCTATCATTGTTGGACATACGCAGCCAACACACCAAGTCCTTAGCTTTCCTCAGCTAGCCTTCGTGTCAATAACTATATAATCGGTCCATCGTGCTAGATACCCAATACTTACCCTAATAACCAATACCTACACTCAAAATAAAACTCTTATTTTCTGTCCAACTGGCCAATCTACCCATATAAATATCAAAATAGTCAACTTCGCTATACCCTTGCCCGGGCATTATCCCGGGGACAATAAAAACCCCGTTATAAGGGCCATAGTGAGATCCTTGTTCGCATAAAATAGAAAAATAATTGAAAAGCTACGTTTGGGAAATACACGAAAAGTTACGAGTACATGGGAATAGATATAATATACAACGACCAATTCAAGGTTTTTTAAAGTATATTTTTATAAGTAGGTACGTTAAAATTTATTGAACTAGGTAAGTATTTCTAATAGCAACCCATCTCTCTTTCTTTATGGGTTTCCCTCATCTTTGACCATTTCCATTGATCACAATATAGGTAAGTACTTATATTAGTTGCTAGCAGTTGTTTTTTTTGTTTTCTTTTTTTTGTGAAAGAACATATTTAAAACACCAACCAACTGATGATTCGCGCGTCGCGCTCGCGTGCGCCTAAAGTCGTTATGCCATGTGCGAAGTATAGGTAGGCGACAGGTCGAGATGGCAATCGGGGATGAGGCAGGGGGACGCCCCGGACACCCGCACGTCACCCGTGCTCGCGGGCACCTGGATAGCGCTGGGGCTGTGCGGGTGTGCGGGGCGTTCCCTCCCCGATTGCCGTCTCAATCTGGCTCGTACTATATCTACTTACTTAGGTCATAAAGCTGTTATCAAGAAAGAGGCTGCACCTTGGCTGTATCGGTGTGTCTTACGTCTTAGCCCTTATTATTATTATCTTGATATATCTACTCTCACGCCCGTGTGCAAGATAAATATATATAACAGCCAAAAGAAATATAATATACTTACATACATAAAAATAAATAAACCTACATAAACATTACATACATACATATTTGTACCGGGCGGAGGCTAATTATTATTATTATTATTTATTTATTATTTAATTAGAACGGCCATAAAGCCAATTACACTAATTAAACTACGAGTACAAACTAACATAAACATACTTACAAAAATTGTTAAAATTATAAATTTTAAAAAGCAAAATTATAAATTTTCTCAAAAGTGGTCGCCGGCGGAGTAAGCTCTAAATGAAAATACCTACTTTAAAGATTGATTTTAATCAACGCGCATTGTTTTTAACTGACTTCAAAAAAGGAGGAGGTTCTCAATTCGTCGGAATCTTTTTTTTATTTTTTTTATTTTTTCTGTATGTTACCGGATTACTCGAAGACGCCTGGACCGATTTCGAAAATTCTTTTTTTGTTCGAAAGGGTATACTTCAAAGTTGGTCCCATTTAAATTTGGTGAAGATCTGATGAACATCTTCGAAGATACTGAACTAGCGAGATACTGGAACTCCTCAACGGATAAGAGTAAATTGTTCGCGATCAGTGTAATAGCTTAGTAAACAGTAGATTTTTAACCAGTCATAGCATAGTTAAATACCATGGGGCCACTAAAAATTGTGAAATAATATTTTTTTACAAAAAAAAATAAAAACCGACTTCGACCACTAAAAATTGAAAAATAATTTTATTTATTACCGAATATATTATGTATACAAGAGTTAATATAGTTCCATAATAATATTTTTTGGGGTCGGTGTCTGTCTGTCTACTACTGTCGTGTAATGTTCACGAGATACAGTTCGCTGGCATCTACCTAGCTTTGATACCTGGTATATTGGTAGAGAATTGAAATTTTCACAGAGTGTGTATTTCTATTGCAGCTATAACAACAAACCATAAAAAAAATCAAAACGGCATGTACTTAAAAAAAACATTATATTGTACGATGGTACGGAACTCTTTGTGTGCGGATCTGACTCGCACTTGACCGGGTTTTTTTAATTAAGTGAGATTCCACTAACAGGATATTATTTTAAGAATTCCTTTGCTCGTTTGAAGATGGAGAATGTTCTACGAAATGTATCCAGACATTTTATTCATTTTATTTGCAATGAAATAGCAAATACAAGGGACAAGAACTACCTACTTTGGAGCATCTGTTTCACGTTCGCTTGTAAAAGAAATCAATGGATCAGAAATGAATTGCGACTCTCAGAATAAAAAACCAGCCAAGTGGGAGTCAGGCTCGCGTACTGAGGATTCCGCACTACAATCGTATTTATTCGACATTTTGCACGATAAATCAAAAACTATGATACATAAAAATAAACAAAAACCTGTTTTAGAATGCACAGGTAAAGCTCTTTCATAATATGATACCCCACTTGACATAGTTATCTTACTTCGAAAATTGAAAATACTAATTATTAGTTCAGGACCACAATTTAATTTTTTTTTTGTGTGATGTTACCCTAAATTCACGGTTTTCAAATTTGTCCCCTTATGTCTGCTATAAGACCTACCTACCTGCCAAATTTCATGCTTCTAAGTCAACAATCCTATAAAGGTACCGTCTTTCCTTTTGAGGTACGGAACTCTAAAAATATTTTTTTTTTAACGAAACTAAGGTATATTGCGCTTGACTACAGCAAACCAGCTGCTACTAAAGACAGCATGTAAAACCGTTGGTCCTGCGCCTAAACTTTCTCCTGTCATATCGGATTGCCGTCCTATCGGAGCATGAGAGAAAGCAATAAGAATGCTTGCGCTATTCTCCCGCGTAGATGGTTAATCTCTGTGGACTGTGGAGATTAAAACCACCGTATTCGAAATTCAGTCGGGAGAACATCGTGAAGAACGTAGCGACATAGTAAGTATAGTAACGTAATATTATTGTATTTGTTCGCCCTCCCAAATAAATCATATCTATTCTCTTTTTGCTCATAAACCAATTGTATTCCCAGTCTAATAGATATCTCGTATACAATCTCTAAGCAGAATATATGAATTATTGCCGCCATTATTAAAATGGGTCGATACGTGTTAAAACCACAAAGGGCCTACTCGAGTTTCATATTCCTACGATAAATCACGGCAGCTTATACCATCACGGCCATTACGTTGTGAATGAATTTCCGGGAACCACCTTCTACGTGAATCTTGCATAGTACTAACTAGCTGATGCCTACGGCTTAATTTGAAGTGAATGACTTAAGTTTAAAAAAAAAACCGACCAAGTGTGAGTCAGACTCACGCACCAAGAGTTCCGTACTACAGTCGTACTTTTTCGACATTTTAGACGATAAATCAAAAACAATAATGCAAATAAAAGAAATAAAAATCTGTTTCAGAATTTGCAGATAAAGCCCTTTTATATTATGATACCTCATTTGGTATATTAATTTTACTTTGAAGGTTGAAAATACTAATTATTTGTTCATTAACACATTTAAATTTTAAATTCACGGTTCTCGGATTTTTCCCCTTACGTGTTCTATAAGAGCTACCTACGTACCTGCCAAATTTCATGATTCTTCATGGGAAGTACCCTCTAGGTTTCTTGACAGACAGACAGTCAGAAAACAAACTGATCCTATAAAGGTTCCGTTTTTCCTTTTGAGGTACGGAACCCTAAAAATCGCATGGTCTTCTTTGCAAAGTAACATAAGCTACTTTTATAAATCAAAATTAAAGATATTCTTAGATAATAGTAATAACCTATGTCACTCTCCTGATCTTTAACTGTATCCATGCAAAAATCACGTCGCGGTCGATCCGTTGCTCCGTTGCGGCGTAATTGAAAGACAAACCAACTAACAAACGTACTTTCGCTTTTATAATATTAGTAGTGATATTTTTTATAAAATAAATAAAATGAAGAACTGATTGACTGACCTGTTAACGTACAGAGCACAGCTCAAAAGTAACTATTAGGAAACCAATGAACCAACAAAATACACACGTAGGCATGCTCGGCTTTGCTGTGGTGAAACTGAAATCCCTTCCTAAAGGAAGATACCTACAGGCAAATTTCAAATATCTAGATCCAGCAGCCGTTTTAGCGTTATGAGGATACTAGCTTATGCTCACGACTGCATCCGCGTGGACTACACTAATTTCAAACCCCTATTCACACCCTTAGGGGTTGAATTTTCAAAAATCATTTCTAAGCGAATGCCTACGTCCTAATAGCTATCTGCATGCCAAATTTCCCGATCCATCTATTAGTTTGAGTTGTGCGTTGATAGATCAGTCAGTCAGTTAGTCAGTCAGTCAGTCACCTTTTCCTTTTATATTTATTTAGATATCAACCAGTCAGTTTTTTCTTTTATATTATGGTGGGACATGTCTTTCAATAACAAGGATTAAAACGCAGAGAGAGAGAGGGGATAACTAACCTAACCTAACTACTTATCTACTGCAGCAAACACTGGTGTACGAGTAACATAGATAAATAGAACAAGTTTCTGTAGTATCTAAATGTTCTAATTTCTATGTCAATACGCAGTCGAGTTGAATGCGGGCAAAGGACCCTGTTCAAAGACTTTAAATGCAAATTTGCACTAAACCGGATAACCTCACCATTTTAACCGGGCCAGTACTTTCGTTCTATTCAACGAAACTTCAGCTAAAAGTATCCTCTATTTGTAACCTAAATCTCATCTGAAATGTCTTACTTTAAAGCGATGAAATAAAATTACATAGTGGACATTTTCTTTTAGAAAATTTTAGATACGAGAGAGTGAGTGTGTTTGTAATAACATTAAATTAAACAGTTTTATTTCGTATTTTGGTTTCAGATATTAGGAATGATTTTGCAAGAACTTCTGAAAAAGTGTTTTTTTTCCCCTATAGAAAATAACACACGTTTAAGTCCCCTAAGTTACAGCCTTAGTGAACTCCAGGTTCCAGTTCCATGAATCCTGATGCCTCTTTAAGAAAACAGATGAAATGGCAGACGGTGAAATTTATTTCTACGACATAAAATGCGATTACAAGGCAGGGGGTTTTAGTTCTGCCAACTCCTCAGAACCTTTGTTTTTTATTCAAAGAGATTTTAAAGGGGAAATATATACAAATCCAATATTAGACGAGAATACAAACTATAAGTAGGAACAAAGGTGAAACTAAAAGGCTTTCAGAAACTTCTCGAATAGTTCGGACGCAATCGCCCAGTCCAGGTTCCTCGGGCCAATTTATTCACGTTTTCCGAATTCCGACGCCAATAAATTGTTTTGTGGCAAATCGAAACTCGAATCTCGATTGGAATTGTTTCACAGATACGGACATACCTGAAGTTGGACCGAAGTTGAAACGTGGGAAATATAATAAATAATATTAAAAAAAGCTGAAGCTTTTTTATCATTTTTCCAATATTATTTTTATGATCAAACATCTTAAAAGGAAGTAAGCAACAGACTTACAGCGTACACATCACGAGGGAGTCAAATCGACCCTATTATAAATATTAATATAGTTTATAATTACTATACATAGTAGGTTCCTTTTCTGACATTTAATAATTTATATAACTATGAAAATTGGTATTTGGTCTTTCGGGCAAAAATAAAAAAAGCAGGTTACATGTAGATTTTCCACCCCCTCTGCGATTTTCAAAAATTCTATTCGAGCAAAGCCGGGGCGTGTCAGCTAGATTATACAAAGTTGTTGTGAACACAAACGCCTTAACAGAACGCGCGTCAACCACCATAATAAATAAATACCCTGGAAGGCTGGACCGAGGGCGGAAGGTCCTGGAAATTTTTTATTACGCTGAGTACTCGCAGACTGAACCAGAATATTTTTAAATTACTTTTATTTCCAGTCTTGTTAGAAACTATCTCTTTTATGCAGTTATTGCATTTTATGTTTTTGAATAAAACTTTAACTTGGTTGTGGCTGTTCAAGGCAGTGGCCTTCTCGTACATTAATCTATATAGATAAAAGGAAAAGGTGACTGACTGACTGACTGACTGATCTATCAACGCATAGCTCAAACTACTGGACGGATAGCTAATATGACGTAGACATCCGCGAAGAAAGGATTTTTGAAAATTCAACCCTTAAAGGGCAAAAATAGGGGTTTGAATTTTGTGTAGTCCACGCGGACGAAGTCGCGAGCATAAGTTTGTGGGGTATAAGAGGAGAAATGTGCTATTACACGCTTCTACAAACATGGTATAAACACTGACCATTGTTTGCTAGCAGAATACTGCAGTAAAATGTAAGGGTAAGTTCAGACGGAGGGAATCTAGGGTATTTAAATTCTTGCGTGTTTATACTAGCATATCCGTGCGGATGATCCTCGCAGTTGCTCCTACTCAGGCGCCAGAAAATTCCCACTGTGCGGTTTTATTTCGTTTTCGGTTGGTATAGGTGTGCGCCATTTGCCTTTCTGCAGCACATCCAGCGTGAACTATGTGTACGCTCAACGCGTCTATCTGAACAAGGTACAAACGCGGTAACGCATCTTTACACATATCTGAACTAACCCTATAAAACTCTTTAAAGTCAGTACATTTTCTAAACATTACTTATAAGAACCTAACTAAGTATAGATACAGTAGGTAGGTACTTACTGTGAGCTTTTTAGTAGGCGTATGGCGGTTTAATTAAAATCATACCCCAGACTTATTGTGACTTTACGTATATGATTTTGAAATTCCACTAGATTGATCATTGAAAGAAAGAAAGAAAGAAAAGAAAGTAAACATTTTCTTTATTTGATCACTGCACTACAATAAACCTTAAAACTAATTGAATCAATCTAGGTACATAATTATACTTATAAGTTGATTGCGTTGCCATGCCACTTTATATAAACGACACGCATGCTAACGATATACATGCTATTTTGTCAGAAATCTTTCCGCAAGTCCAAACAACAACGGTACAAAGTTTCATCACAATCGGATTAGTATGACCGCAGGTGTAACTCATAAAGGGCAAACAAAGATAAGTGCATTGAAGATAGAGACTTTATTCCAAATTACAAAGTAAATTTATGCCAGTGTGATCTGATATGCTTCAGCCATAAATATCCAGTCTCTACCTAGATGGTGTACCGCGATAATCCCTGCGCGCAGCCGAAACAAAAGCCTTGAATGACACTACACGACAGAGGGATGTACATTGTATGTGTGTGTATATTTTTACACGTTCACCCGGAGCACGTTGACCCAAAAAGCGAAACTTTCCACAGGAAAGGGACTGACGTTTTGAAACTTCCCTTTTTTAATTAATATGCATACATACCTACTTACTTACACTTATACCTACGTAGTATGCATACTTTGTATAATATTTCAGTTACATACGTTTATGAAGCAGGTACAGTACGCGGCCGAAAGTAATGTACATCGGCCTCTAGAACGAGATTTCGGCTTTGTAGAGTGTTGTCTCTGTCACTCGTAAGTCGTACCTACATATGACGTTTTGTAGGTTTCAACGACTGGGACAACGCTCTAGAAATCTATCTCCTTCTAAAGGTGGATGCACATTACTTTGGGCCGCGTATTGTAGATATTAATTACGTTTGTAAATATTAATTGACCATGCGGAATTCTGCCGGATAATAAATCAAAGAAACTTATTAAAATTTTTACTTAGGAATTTAATTACTTTCCGATACTGATATTAGAAAGATATTCCTGTTGTATAATAGAATTAGGTAAATAATTATGTATATCTTTAAAACAACATTATTTAACTATTTAAACTAGTGGACTAACGTTTTTAAAAACTCCGTGGGAACTCTTCGATTTTCCGGGATAAAAAGTAGCCTAAGTTCGTTTCCGGGAGAAAACGAAAGAAAATGTAAGATATCTCTGTATTTTTTTTACCATAAATGGGCGTGAACTGTGAAAAGCTAACAGACAGACAGACACACATTCGTATTCACAATGTTAAGTATGAATATTAGACGTCTCTCCGATGAGGTACCCTCTCACGACTCAATCACTGAACTGATTTTACATAATATAATAAATATATCTTAGAAATGGATGTGAGATGGTTTTCATCTAAGGAAAATAAAGGTTTTTAAAATTTGTGAAAGACGTCGTTGGCCAAAGCTAGTAAAATAATAAATTATTATGAACACACCTAAATAAAAGCAAAGCAAAGTGACTCTTGTGATCTGATGCCTTCGTAAGCCATAAATTTCCATTTTCTGTCTAGATCTCATACCAAGATAATCCCTACTCGAAACGAGAACAAAAACCGTACATGACACAAAATAGGGATATGTGTGTATATTTTTCCACGCTCACCCCAAGTAGGTACGTTGACCTAGAAAACGAAGCTCTACTCAGTACTCACTAGATAACAGATTCTTAAGGTTTCCTTTTATATGTTGAGAGAGGTACAGTACCCGACAGAAATTATTGTACATCGACCTTTAGAGTAAGATTTCGGCTTTGTAGAGCGTTGCGTCTGTCACTCATACCTATGTGACGTTTTGTCGGTCTCAACGACAGAGACAACGCTCTACGAAACCGCTATCTCACTATAAATGTAGATGTGTTACAATATTTTCTACCGCTTACTGTACGTAGGTAATAATAAGTTGTATGAAAGAGTAAATCCACTATAGATGTTATTAAAAGGAAAAGCTGGCTGAGTCACTGACTGACTGACTGACTTATGTATCAACGCACAGCTCTCACTGCTGAACGGATCGGGCTGAAATTTGGCATGCATGATAGTTATAGCATGACGTATCCGCTAACAGAATTTTTGAAAATTCAACCCCTAAGTGTGTAAAATAGGGTTTGAAATTTGTATAATCCACGCGAATGAAGTCGCAGAAATAAGCTAGGTTATACATATCATACGAGGAGGTGACGTTTATGACCTAGGCGCTCACTAAGAAAGGATTTTTTGGAATTTTACCCCTAAGGGGGTTTAAATTTCAATAGGGTATAGACCAAACTACGTTTGTTTTGAGCGCACTATGACGAAACTTGTCATAAATTGATGATTGATGCAGAAAAGCAGGCCAGGGATCAAGTAAATGGGTTGTAATTGAGAAGCTTATCACTCGAAGACTCGCAATTTTCATTAAAGCACATAATGTGACACCCACATAATATAAAAGCAGCTATCAGAGCTCACATTATACTTATACAACGCTATAACACTCGTTCAAGAAAATACCTCACTCATAAGCTAAGTGTGTTAAGCCATTTAATCTTTCAAAGAAGCAAAGACCTCATTAAATGGGGCAGGGGTCGTAACTTGTTATATCCTTCCCGTGTGGATTGTTTAATGAATGGCGGAACCGGGAGTTTTTCCCCGGGCTACCATGTGCATATCCCTTTCACCTACATTCTCTTTTATCTAGTAAGTAGCATCGAGTCTTGTGAATGCAAATATAACAAAGGAGATGAGATGAAGCAGATTTACGGTACATTTCTTGTAACTTTTTAATTCTGTGATTTTTCTTTAGTGTTATCATCAACTGATATTTATCTTCTTAAATACCTATAAGTATAAAAGGAAAAGGTGACTGACTGACTGATCTATCAACCCACAGCTCAAACTACTGGACGGATCGAGCTGAAATTTGGCATGTAGATAGCTATTATGACGATAGATAGATAAAAATACAACCCCTAAGGGGGTTTAAAGATGTGTAGTCCACGCGCACGAAGTCGCGAGCACAAGCTAGTCTGAGATAAAAGCGTTAACATGTGGTCAACATAAAAGGAGTATGGCAGTTCTTGAACCCTTTAGGGCAATACTTTGCCGGTGCAATGTTAACTAGCCATAGGTTAGTAAAGAAATTAAAAAAAAACCGGCCGAGAGCGAGGGTTCCGTACTACAGTAGTATTTTTTCGACATTTTATACCATAAATCAGAAACTGTTATGCATAAAAATAAATAAAAATCGGTTTTAAAATGTACAGGTTAAGGCCTTTCATAATATAATACCCCACTTGGTATAGTTAGCCGTATTTTTTTATTACGATGTCTGTGCTTTACCTACAGCTTCAAAGGACGGTAGAACTCGTGTGGTAAAATTTCGTATTTGCTGTTAATTTCAACTTGATACCTCCGCCAGTCTGCCACACGCATTCTTAAGACAAAGGGGTCTTGAAAAACATATGGAAATTCAGACAGTGTCTTTTTTTGTCCTTTTGATGTATGCAACAAAACCTTGTAACACACTATAATACTCCATTGTTCTCCTTTCACAAATTCAATAACAAGATATGCGCAAAAGCCTATAATATACTTGCGATACAAAATCTACATAATACCATCGATCAAGTTGACCGCTTCCCGGATTTTGTACGCAGCAATAAATATAGGGAACGGTCACGGTGTACCGATGTTAGATGGATGGGTTTCGTGTGTGCGGAATAGAGATATTTCATGTTGATTGTGTGCGAATTATTTGGATGCGGCATCCGATAATCGCCTTTATGAGAAATGGTTATGGCGACCGCAGCTGAGCTGGTTCCGGTGTGATTTGTTGGTAGATTCTTGGTTTCGTGAATAAATTTATAAAATGAGCTATAAAATAATGGTATGCATTCATAATGTATCCTGTTAACATCTATCAGATAATTTACTGCAGTTTTCAACGTTTTTAAAAATCCGTGCTTCTCTTTGATATTCCGTGGATTTAGGTTTCTTTGAACCCCGCGGGAACTCTTTGATTTCCCGGGACAAAAGTAGCCTATGTGTAAGCAATCTCTCTAACAAATTTTGTCAAGACTGATTAAACAGATGAGCCGCTAAAAGCTAGCAAACTGATAGACAGACACTTTTGCATTAAAAATATAAGAATGGATAATTATAGATAAGTACTATTAAATGTTCAAAATTCTTAAAGCTAGGATGGGCCTTAACTTCGTGAAAATTTACGACTAAAACTAAACTTAAGACTAATGTTGTCATTTTACGATTCCATAAACTACACGCAGGCAGGTTGTAGTATCATCTGGCCATAATCTTCGACCGTTCCGTTTCATGGTTTCGTCGTCAGTCGGTTTTAACTGCCGACCGTACCATAGATTTTCATGGGCTTATGTTGTGCCATCGAGACATACTCGCACTTACCCATAAACTTAGCTGCGTAGTTTATGGCGGTTCATAATAATCTATATATTATATAAAATTCAAAGTCCTGACTGACTGACTGACTGACTGACATATATATCAATGCACAGCCTAAACCGCTGGTCCTAGAGACATGAAATTTGGATGGTCTATTCTTTGTAAAGAGTAGGTATCCACTAAGAAAGGATTTTTCGAAATTCCACCCCTAAGTGGAAGTATAAGAAAATCCCCCCCCCCCCCCTAAAGGGATGGGGGGGGGGGGGATTTTCGGGGCCACGTGGGCGAAGCCGCGGGCAGAAGCTAGTCAAATATATTTAGTTTATTTTTTTGTATTAATTTGTACCTACAATATGGCATTTTACAACAAGCGAGAAAAAAATCTAAAAATGTATAAACATAATAGTATTAGCAATAAGCCATCGAAAAATGTTAATTTCAGTTTATAAAATTATATAAGTACCTAACAATAATATGATACGTACAGTACTCGGCCGAAAGTAATGTACATCGACCTTTCGACGAGAAGGAGATAGCAAATTTGTAGAGCACTGTCTCCGTCGTAGAGACCGACAAAACGTCATATAGGTATGAGTGACAGAGACAACGCTCTGCAAAGCCGAAATATCATTCTAAAGGTCGATGTACATTACTTTCGGCCGCGTACTGTATGTGTTGAGTCCGTTGCAAGTTCTCGGCGGACATCTTATCTACGCTTCAGGGATTTTCGTCCTCCGTGACTGTTAGTTAGTGGAGTCATTCATGACCTACCTATATAAATCCCACAAATTGCTAATGCGCGTGGCCGCCGTTTTAGTGACGTCAGCACTAGACTGAAGTTTCGAGCTGATAGTATATTTTTACTTAAATATACGTCATAATATGACGTCAAAATGATTTCGATGGTAATAAGACTTGGTTCCAGCGCAATAGCAATTTGCGGGACTTATACCGCTATTGTGCAAAGGAACTAAGGGATTTAAAGGGACTAAAGGGTAGGGTATATAAGTTGGGTAAGATAAGAACTTTATAAAACATCTACTTATAGCTTAAAATTCTGAAACTTCTATGGTTTAAATAACACCCGTTGCACCATTATCGTATCCATTTCTAGCTCAAGCTATATACTTAGTAGGTATGAGATGAAATGGGATAAATAATAATCACAAGTAACATGGTTTACTTATATTATTTTTAATTAAAAACAGACCAATAATCTAATTATAAGATAATGGACGAAGATAGTTCCAGAACGCACGCAGGCATATTATTATCAACAATATCAAAGTTAAATCAAAATCTGTTTAGGTATTTGTTGAAATAGGTAGACGAACAACATTATTACGTGTACTTATTCAATTAAAAAGTTTCACAAAGAATGATATACGATCCTTATAAACTAATCATGGACAAAATTCATTAAACAAACATAATACCTACCTACGCTTTTACATAAACGGAAAAAAACATCATTTCATAATAATATTGTGATTTATTACTACATGTTCAGAAATAGTTACCTACATTTGGATTTAGGGCTAACTCCGACAATTGAAAGAGGGAATAGATGTTATCCTCAATACATTCCTAATAAATAACTAAGAAGAATGTTTTTTTGCTCTCCTTTTATGTGGGACGTAAGGATTGTTACACATTTAGTAGACACGTCCAAAGATAGTGACGTTGTACTAAAATACGATAGCCTGAAATAATAAATTGAGCCTTGAGGCTAATAAGGTAGGTAATTACGATTCCTAAGTAAATTTACTTGTTGTTTAATGATTTACTTTTGGCTTCAATGATCGCCATTGTAATCTATATAAAATTTTGAGCATGTAAGTAAGTACATCAATATAAATAAGTACACTTTTATTGGCATACAATATTTCCACTCAACTATTCTCAATCATTTTACAGATTTAAATCTTCAACGAGCTTTATTCCATATCCTTCTCTCAGTGTTTCGCAAATCCCAAATTTCGAACGAATTTATGCCCCGGAAAAGCACCCTCTAAATCCTTTTGCAACTAAACCAAATCCATTCCTTCAAAAACAGTAGAGAAAACCAGAAATTCACGAGATATGCCTTATCGGCACCCGGCACAGCAATTCCGAACTCGATTTAACTTGGGCCTTTTTCCAAATACTCTCTAGCCTTGGGCAGAAATTTATTTCCTATATCTTTAAAACTGACTTCTACTAGCTCACCAATCTGATCTTATCGTTCTTCGATAACAACTGATAACAAAAAAAAACGACTTAGAATTCAATAAAATTAGCAGGAGATTGTATTTTTTATGTTTTTTATTTTTCACATTATTACAAAACATATATACTTAATTAAATACCTAATATCAAAGATAGCGTAGCTTTAACAATAATTAGCCTGTGCAGTGTTCTGTTATACAAAATTTTTAAACTGAGCTACAATGACCGATCTAAATGCAATAATTATGAAAAGATGTTATTATCAATACATTTAGTCCTGTCATTTAGTTTAGTTTAGAGATCGTGTATCTACAACAGAATTAATCAAAAATTACAAGTTTAAATAATTATATTGCTACCCGTTTTATATGATACCTGCTTAAAAGGATAGCACTAGATTTAGAACTAAAATTTTTGTTTGGTTTTGAGATTGTATAAAAGGACCGCCTTTATTGAAACTCCAGGTCTCTAAAATATTAAGCCTCATTTTTCAAATGGATCCAACTTGATCTTGCCTACTTACTTGACCTTTATCATTTGGAAATGTCGTCTTTTACTTTGGCTTTGTGAAGAGATAAAGTATCAATTTGGGTAAATAAATATAAAATCCGATAAAAGACCTCTGACCTTTCGGATTTTAGTGTACCCACCATGCGTACTAAAGATTTGGGTTGGTAGTGGTAGGAGTCCCGCTTTGTATAGATCACATTGAGAGGGCGCATACGCTTTTTTGATCTGTAAATTAAATATTAATACTATAAATCCGAAAGCATGTCTGTCCATCTGTCTGCTAGCTTTTCACGGCTCATTCAATTCAGCGATTTTAGCAAAATTTGGTAGAGATAGTTTACATCCCAATGACGGATATGAGTTACTTTTAGTCCCGGAAGATCAAAGAGTTCTTAAGGGATATTTAGAGCCCTGTTCATTCAACCGGTTTTGACAATTTGGCGCATTCTGTTCAAATAATTCCCCTGCATTAAATTAGATAGGTTACTAAGATGTCTCACTCCATATACTGAGTCCCAATGTTAAATTAATTGCTTTAAATCATCAGTATACAGTCGCATTACACAATACTAATCGACTCGAATCGAACACTCATCTAATTACAAGCCTAGCTGCACCAAAATTACATTACCTACTAATAGATTTGCTTATATTGTGCTTATACTGCCAACAATATGGATCCGATGTGTATATTTAGGTAAACTAGATTGCACCTACTACATAAGCAGCTAGGACTGATTTTTCAATCACTGAGTACATAAAGTTTAACTGAAGAATAGTAATTTTGACATTTTGACCGATTTCCAATACGAAAATTCTCAAAATATCCCACAAAAACTTTCGAATTCTCACCCTTAGACTTTCAAATTTTAAAGACGTCTGGCAGGAGGTTGCCACGACACTGTCTGGCAATGCATGATGTGATTTCTAATACTATTGCGAAGAAAATATAAAAAAAAAATTGACTTTGCACTTAGACGTAAGACTTTTTACACCTCTGTTACCTATTATCTCCCAAAGCCACCTATCTAATCCTAACTTCATCATCACTGATCGTTCCTCCCCGTCTTGGGTACAATACGCAGAGAAAACTTCATCTTTTATAATATAACGAATGTCTGGCACTCGCTGGCTCTCTCTCTCAGTTTAGCCCAAGTTTAGTAAATTATGTGCTTACAGTGACAACGTAATATTATTTAAACAAATCTTAAGAGGCTAGAAAAGATTTTTAAAGCTTATAGTAACCATATAAATTATTATTATATCCGTTTTACGTATTATGTAACCGTACGGCTGTGCGGCGTAAAGGTAATCTTATAATTTATTATATTCGACAAAATATATAATATGATGATCTACATTCTATGATAACAATAACAAGGCAAAGGACAGGAAAACCTATCGCATTTCAGTGTTTATTAATCCTCATCAATTATGTTTCTCAATCACCAAAACTAAATTAATAGCATTAAATCGATTATAGGAAATTAGAGGGATTAGACGCTGCTTAATTAACTTGAGTCAAATACTCACTTAATTAGGATCAGCGCAAACCGGGCGGTTAACTACAAAGACCTCCCAGGCGTAGTGGTGAGTATACGTGGTCTAAAGGGCAGGGTATCATGAACAGTGAGTATTGAGCTATTTTACCTGCAGCTCGTTCCAGCAACGCACAAGACTGCAAATACTTTTTTATACATGGCATAATCTTGTACCTATATCAAATATTAGAAAAGAGCAACCGCCGAGTTTCTTGCTGGTTCTTCTCGGTAGAAAAGGCATTCCGAACCAGTGGTAGATGCATCCGACTATTCGAAAGTACTTGTAAAAGTTTATTTGAATAAAAAAGTTTTTTTTTTTTCAACCAGGGTAAGCAGTGCTTGTAAGCTGTTAAAGTCTAGTGGCTAGGATGTCCGCCTTCTAAGGGGAGGTCGTGGGCTCGATCCCGGACATGCACCTCCAACTTTTCGGAGTTATGTGCATTTTAATTAAATAAATATAACTGGCTTTAACGGTGAAGGAAAACATCGTGAGGAAACCGGCATGCCTGAGAGTTCTCTATAATGTTCTCAAAGGTGTGTGAAGTCTACCAATCCGCACATGGCCAGCGTGGTAGACTATGGCCAAAACCCTTCTCACTCTGAGAGGAGACCCGTGCTCTGTAGTGAGCCGGTGTTGGGTTGATCATGATGAAGCAGTGCTTATATGCTTCTTTGCACACTACTAACTATTCCAGCCGTAGACAAAAATCGGTCGAGATGACAAAGATTTTCTAAAAAAATCCAATGAAGTGATTTTCGAGTCATAATAAAAATGCTTAAAATAAGAAAACTTATTGAAACAATCCATTTTTGTGTTCATAAAAAATTTGTGATACAGATAAATAAATAGGTTTATTTCTAGCAAAAACCTAAATCCACTCTGGCATCATCTAGTACTTATTACAAGTAAAATAAAATAAACTAAAATAAGGTACGAGTATAATTTAACAAAATCTCGTAATAATGTAAGAAGCCTCTTTTTCCCCAATACGTAAATTCGGAATATTTTCAAGGCTCAGTGACATCTTCCTTAGCATTACGGCTTCCTACAAAGACCCTTGTCACGAGTTTATCAATTCAAGGACCGCTACACAATGTATTCAATATTGTTATTTATATTATTGGGGTCCTCATGAACTGATTCGGCTAAGTAACTTTTTGAATGTATTATAGCATTTATAGCAAGTTGCCAAACTTTTTACACGTGCAGCCCACACGTGAGTGTCATATACGCAGAGGGCCTACAACGACCTGCATATCCAATATAACAACGGTTTTAGAGTGCTGTTAGGGTTGGCGCAATTCTGCAGTGCTTCACTGATGTTTGCTGAGGCTCATACGGACGACTTCTATGGGATTATGAGGAAAAGAGGAGAACACAGATGTTACATATTTTTTAACTTTACCTCCTCCAAGAATTCTACAGGTTTTTCAATAAATATAGTAAATGATGTTTAGTAGACTTATTTCGTGAGTTAAAGACCTACGGGTAAATACCATGTATACCTACCTACTCTTATATCAGCATATTGCACATTGCGTAAAGAGAGTAAATTAGTATATTATTGCAATAGTTACGTCACTTACAACATGACTGCAGTTGATAGTGGTGGTAGTATATGAGATGTCTAGTCTGCTGTCACGGGCAGAATCTACCTTCCCACCAATGTAAAAGATCCAGAAGGCGGGTCGCAACATCGACAAAATATTCAAATAAGAGTTTTTGTGGTATATACCTGTAATTTACATAAATCTATATATATAAAAGGAAAAGGTGACTGACTGACTGACTGATCTATCAACGCACAGCTCAAACTACTGGACGGAAAGGATTTTTCAAAAGTCAACCCCTAAAGGGGTAAAATAGGGGTTTAAGTTTGTATGAAAGTCTGTCAGTTTTGAAGTGTCTATAAAGAAGTTTTGTAGTTAATATTTTTGCAATTAGCAGTATGACATATTTTATTAAGCTCATATGAAAGATCAACCCTAAGGGTGTACAATAGGGGTTTAAAACTCGTGTAGTCCACGCGGACGAAGTCGCGGGCATAAGCTAGTATATTATGAAATTGTGTGCAAACCTTTACCAAGTTAGTAACAACACAAAGTTCTGTTTATTATAATATTGCCAATCACTCAACCATTTTATACAACACAGAAACATTATCCCATATAAACAAAACATGGGAATGATAAATACTTTTGTCTGTTTATCCGTCGCAAACATGTCCCTTGCGTAATTCCATTACAGATGTGGACGTAGGATGACTTGTATTATTCAATGTCCCAGCATCCTTGTTGACAATCTTATGTTTCCAGCCTAAACTAAGCCTTACCTTCATCTTAACATTTTAGTGGAAATAAGTACAAAACTGATAACTATAATTTAATAGAGAACATTCACGGGTTTACTCGTGACTCTACACTCGATGTTTTTCAATGATCAGAAATGAGGAGATCCAGTAAATAATATCCATTTCGTATGGGACTCCCCTGGAATAAAGCTTTTTACATTTTTTTATGAATTATTTGGCTGTAGGCTTTTAGTTTACATAATATTATGTTTAAATTTGAAGTAATTACGTTCAATAATTCCGAAGTTATAAGGCTCTGACAAACGGATAGACGGACAAGTGCAATTTTAGTCAAGTGGACTCAGAGGACTCAATAATATCTAGTATCCTGCAACTAAGACGAAAATGATGTCAATTTATTTGTCCATTCTTTAAATCCCGGCTTAAAAACAGAGCAGCATAATATTTATTGGTTGCGGTCGTTTTGACAATAATAAGAAATGAGAAATTATTCGCTCCAAAGACTCTTTGTGGAATTCTTGTCATTGATATTAAATTTCATATTGATCAAAGGAAATGCCGCCTTTGTATTACGGGGGTTAAGGATTTACAATATTGTCCTTCCTTGTCTTAACTTAAGGTTAAGGTAAAGAAGGACGATGTTATTAAAAAGGTCTGACGAGTTGTTTTGGATACTCACATGCAATTTGCTGTAAACACAAATATGTGTGCTGGATTTTTTAAATCTAAATATAGGTATAAAAGGAAAATGTGACTGATCTATCAACGCAAAGCTCGAACTACTCGACGGATCGGGCTGAAATTTGGCATGTAAATAGCTATTATGACGCTATTATAAGTAAAATGTATAATCATTATCATCATCGTCTCAATTTCCTTGTGCTCGCAGTCAATAATTGCATTTCAACTGCGTTTAAAAATGTCTCTTTGTACTTGGCACTAGCACAGACTACTATCTATACCTACTAGTATTATAAAGAGATAAAGTTTGTAAGTTAGTTTGTAGGGGGTAATCTCTGGAACTACTAAACCGATTTTGAAAATTGTTTCACAAGTAGAAAGCTACATCATTCTTGAGTAAATAGACTTTATCTTGTTTTAAAAAATTAGAGATCCCTACGAAAATTGTAATAAAATGCCCGTGCGAAGCCAGGGCGTGTCGCTAGTAACTAAGTAAAGAAGCGACACTCACTCCCCCGTCTTGGGTCTCATCTTATTGTCACACGAGCGAGAAGCACTGATGTTACTTATAGCGTTGTCCTTGTCCCGCTTGTTTGGCTTCATTTAGACCTCAGCCACAGCCTCAGCCTTATCGGTACCCACAGACACACACACAAATGTGTGCGGACATACCGGTGTTCCGGTAGTAGTTAGAGGTAATTAAAGCATTTCGCTTGTATGGAGTGTCGGGAGTGTGGTGTACTAGTGTCTAGTATAAATTACTAGATGATGCCCGCAACTTCGTCCACGTGGATTTAGGTTTTTTTAAAATCCCATTGGAACTCTTTGCTTTTTGCCGGGATAAAAGTAGCCTATAGCACTCTCCACGTCTTACTATATCCATGCAAAAAATCACGTCGATCCGTTGCTCCGTTGCGACGTGATTGAAGGACAAACCAACAAACCAACAAACAAACACACTTTCGCCTTTATAACATGGGTACTGATTGCCAACTAGATCATGCCCGCGACTTCATCCACGTACATTTAGGTTTTTAAAAATCCAGTGGGAACTCTTTAATTTTCCTGGATAAAAAGTAGCCTATGCCCTTTCCCGGGATGCAAGCTACTTCTGTACCGAATTTCATCAAAATTGGTTGAACGCATGGGCCGTGAAAGCTAGCAGACAGACAAATAGACAGACACACTTTCGCATTTACAATATTAAGTATGGATTTGTAGCAAATAGTTTGCAATTAAACATCCAGGTATGCTTGTTACAGATCGAGTACGCTAATTATCTGAATTTGCACGCCACTCTACATTCGAGAGTAGTTAATGTTTAGCTAACAAGAGTCAACCAGGCTCATTGGAATGTGAATTTTAATGGATGAATAAATTTTAAATGACTAGATATGGCATAAAGCCATTATTATAGATGCTTTTTGCAGACATATTTGAATTCAGCTGTAGGTATACATACACGTAGTTCCAAAGGGTAAAAGGTCTATACTTGATCCATTTCCTAAATATCTCAACAGGTAAAGGAGTGGACTGAAAAACCTAAAGGTCGACGGTTTAAATCCCGCCCGTTGTGCTTTTGTCGTACCTACTCCTAGCACAAGTTTGATGCTTAGTTGGAGAGGAAAGGGGAATATTAACTCTGTAGATATAGCTAGCTGTGACTGTCTGCGTTGAATTTCATTTTTTCTAAATTATCTAAACTCATCAATTTTGTTAGCTGATTGTGGCTAGAAAACCTGACGTATAGTTTTATGATTAGCATTATGATCTATCTACAGCCAGCTCATTACTGAGCACAGGTCTACTCTCAGAATAAGGGTTAGGTCATAGGGCGCCACGCTGGCCAAGTGCGGATTTGCAGACTTCACACACCTTTGAGACATTATTGAGAACTCTCAGGTATGCAGATTTCCTCACAAGGTTTTCCTTCATCGTTAAATCAAATGATATTTAATTGCTTAAAACGCACGTTTAACTCTGAAAACTTTGGATTTTCCCGGCCTCCCGAAAGAAAGAAAGCAAGAAGGAACGTTTATTTTTTGAAACCACTGAAATCTCTGTTTAGAGCTAAGCATTTCCATCTTTACTTAATTTATTATTACTTTGTAACTACAATTTTGGTACATGAATAATAAAAATAAATAAATATTAAGCTACAGTACAATAAACTACATAACTATACAAAATATGATTATGTCCTATTTGAAATTGAAATCCAGTCTCGTTTACATGACATATGGTTAAGTTTCAAAACTTTGCAAGCTGCATGGACGTTTATCATACTTGTTGCTTCGATTCAGTATCCTCAAAGTTTGACAAGAAAGGAAATAAGCTGTGTCGTTCCAAAGTTGCAGCGAAATACTATTCGATACTTGTTATGTTGGCGAGGTTTTGTTTTGATTTGTATCATACTTTACTCAATGTGTACAATGAAAAGTTGTATGGTAGCCATTTTGTTTTAACATGCGAATCGATTTAGTTTCTTTGACTGAAATAGCTCAATGGGTTGCGAAGCTGAAGTGGCATTAGGCAAGGCAATAATTACAGAATAGATAATAGTACTGACGACGTAGTTCGAAAAAACCGGCCAAGTGCGAGTCAGACTCATGCACTAAGGGTTCCGTACTACAATCGTAGTAAAATAATCTATTTTAGAATGTACAAGTAAAGCCCTTTCATATGATACCCCACTTAATATAGTAATCCTAGTTTGAAAGTTGCAAATAGCAATATTTGTTCTTGAACACATTTTAATTTTATTCTTGTGATGTAACCACAAATTCACGATTTTTAGATTTTTCCCCTCGTGTCTGCTATAAGACCTACCTTCCTGCCAAATTTCATGATTCTAGGTCAACGCGAAGTACCCTATAGGTTTCTTGACAGACAGAAAGACAGATAGACAGAGAGACAGACAGACAACAAAGTGATCCCATAAGAGTTCCGTTTTTCCTTTTAAGAGACCTATGTCCAGCTGCTGCTGCAGCAGTGAACGTTTATTGGTTAATGACGATGACCTGACTAACGTATCAACGTAAAGTTTAGGTCGCTATAGAAAAATATTACATGAAGGTTTTATTTGTAATTCGACCTACATTAAGATTTTTTTTAAAACTTCATCGGAGTGAAGCCATAGGCCGGCTAGCAAATGTCAGATAGTTTTGTAGAATTTTTAACCATCTTGATTTTGCAATATTTTCGGGTGGATTTTAATTTTTGTGCTGTAGGTAGGTAGGTAGATAATACACGCGTCATTGTGTGAAAGAGTGTAACATGAAAAATTTAACATGCCCAACATGCCCTGCGTCTGAAAGGTCATCAACTCTGTCGAGTGGTAATAACAATGTTTACGCCTCTATATTTGAATGACAAATTCATATAGGAAAATGCATTTAATTCAAAATAAGAGTGAAGTAGGTACCCAAATGGACTATAGTATGCGACATGTTGAGATGGCAGTCGGGGTACCTATCTAAGACAAAGCAGCATGATGATTGACTGACTTTAGTGGACTGAATTTGGCCTTAACTTTCCATACGCGCCACAAAGTTACCCAAGTGCAATTGTTACATCTTTACATAGGTACTTCAATCAATACACACACACACACATTATTAGATATACAACTTATTAAAGGTGTCACAACATTTGCCATAGAAATACAAATTAAACATTTAAAAAAAAACAAGCCAAGTGCGAGTCAGGCTCGCACAACGAGGGTTCCGTACAACAGTCGTATTTTTTACGCCACAAAGTTACCCAAGTGCTATAAACGGACCTTGGCTCTTCACTATTATTATCGTGCTAGTAAAGAAGATTCAAAAACTCTACGACTTTTAACAGTTCAAACCATCAAGGCAAATTTACTGAAGACAACGAAGAAATATGGGAGGAGGCATACGGAATACGTAATGCCGCGGCTGGCCATATCTGTTTACAAGTAAACAGTTATGATGGCAGTAACGTGTTTAGGATTATGATTCGTTTTTGTGTTCTCGTTTTTTACATAAGAAAAACGAACGTTGAATTATTACAAGTAACCTTACGTTCTAAATCTTGCCGTCTATTTTTTTTATATATTTATATTTATTAGGACAACCAAAATTGTTACATTTTTACATAGGTACTTCTGTGAGGTACTTAAATCAATACACACACATACACATTATTAGATATACAACTTATTAAAGGTGTCACAACATTTGGCATAGAAATAAAAATTCAACATTTTAAAAAAGGTTGCACTATTCAAATTTAGTTATAGGATAAAATTAAAATTAAGTAAAAATTAAAAATACTTCATTACAATTATTAATAATCAACAGACATGGAAAACAACTGCTACAGCCTCTATAATCATAAAAAGGACTCTATAATCATAAACATATCATAGCAGTGTATTCCTGAAAAAAAAACCGGCCAAGTGCGAGTAAGCCTCGCGCAACGAGGGTTCCGTAATTCAGTCGTATTTTTTCGACATTTTGCATAATAACTAAACAACTATGATGCATAAAAATAAACAAAAATCAGTTTTAGAATGCACAGGTGAAGACGTTTCATATGGTACCCCACTTGATATAATTACCTTACTTCGAAAATGGAAAATACTAATTATTAATTTATGACCACAATTTTTTTTTGTGTGATGTAACCACAAATTCACGGTTTTCAGATTTTTCCCCTAATGCCAGCTATAAGACCCACCTTCCTGCCAAATTTCATGAGTCTAGGTCAACGGGAAGTAGGTTAGTAGGTTTCTTGACAGACAGACGGACAGACAGACAGACAACAAACTGATCCTATAAGGGTTTCGTTTTTCCTTTTGAGGTACGGAACCCTAAAAACTAACCATTGTATGAATAATAATCGAAAGGATTCATGACCCTGCGAAATGTGGAATACGATGCAGCGAGATTCTAAGCAGTACCCACAAATTTCAATCTAAAATTCTGTATGTGACTCGTGAAGCGAAAATAGGCGTGAAGTTGAAATTTGAAAAAAGAAATGTGGGAGCGTAAGAGGATTTTTTATCGAGAAAGTTAATATGGTAATAATGGGGCCCGTTGTATGTGAATAGATTTATTGGCGGAATGTTTTTCAGCGGTCGTATTATGGGGGTTTCTTCCTGGAATCAATATTCCGGGCCAGTGGTAACCATATCCATTAGGATGAAAGTGCAATAAGTTGATTTTACTTACAAGTAAATAGCAAAAATACTTATCTTATTATTAAAAACCGGTCAAGTGCGAGTCAGACTCGCGCACCGAGGGTTTCGTACTCGGGTATTTATTTCGACATTTTGCACGATTAATCAAAAACTATTATGCATAAAAATAAATAGAATATACATATAGAGTTATAGAATATACATATAATATATAATATCCCTTTCATATAATACTCCAATTTCCTATTATTAGCTTGATGTAAGGTAAAATCACCTTTACCTACTAATATCAGTAAACCTACTTGCTTCAATTTTACGTAAGAATAAAGAATTTGTATTACCGCCCTCGTATAACAATGTACCTACTATTATATTTTAATAGATGATACATAATATTATTATTGTACTTGTCTGTTGGCTTATCGTTACGTATCAGACGTAACGATTGAAACTTGTACCTAGTTGCGCATCGTAAATGACTCGCATCATCGTATAGGTAAGAAAAAATAGGCATGGTTGTTTTTAGGACTAGGCATCTAGCTATTCCTAGTCCATGGTAAGAACCAATACATGAAACTTTAATCGCAAAAAAAATCTATTTAAAAATGAAAATTCTCGAACCCTCCATTTATTGTGAACAGTTCCGGGGTTTTTTGGGTAATAGCCACTTATTACCGCTCAGTGATAATGCAAACGGGCGATGCCTACGCATCAGCTGCTCATGTATTATGCAAGCCATTCACGAAGGCCTAAGCACGTCAGTTTGATAGATTTTACCTACCCTGTATAAGATCGGGCGCTAACATGCCGGTGTGAAAAGATCAGCTAGGTTGAGTAACACTGAATTATGCATCTTTGTAATACAAAAGTATCTAGTATAGCTGACTCGCCCTGGCTTCGCTCGAATGCGATTTTTGAAACTCGGTGTGAGGTGGTGTTTTTTAAATTCTGAAATACGAATTTCTTTCTTTTTTAACCAAAAGCCCAAATACCAATCTTCATCTAGTTAGATAACTTGAAAATTGACACTTTTGTACAAACTTTAATTTTGTATTAATTATTACCTTTAGAGTTAGAATTTCCAGAAATAATTATTGTGAACACGCATTTCTTTATGTTTAACCGAAAGCCCTAATACCAATTTTCAAGGATATTATAACTTGAAAAATGACGGAATTTCATACAAACCTTCATTTCTTATATTTTAACCGCTTAGGGGTGGAATATCCAAAAATCATTTTTAGTGTGTGCCTACAAATAACATAGATATTATTATTATTCGTAGCCCTAGCGATATAAACAGTGGATAATAGATTAGTCAGTCAGGATAAGTGTATTAGATAGAAAATATATTTGTTTAATCTCTACATTTTGTCGGCCTGTCTTGACGATAGAAATGATTATGGACGTTTTACTTACAGGCATTTTATTCAAGGTAGCTATTTGTTTTGTTAACCGCATTCTTTCATATTAAAAAGCTCTGATAGCCTAGCAGTTAGGGTGTCCGCCTTCTAATTGGAGTTCGGGTGTTCGGGGGAACGTCTAACTTTTCGGAGTTATGTGCGTTTTAAGTAATTAAATAAAGGAAAACATCGTGAGGAAACCTGCACGCCTGAGAGTTCTCCATAATGTTCTCAAAGGTGTGTGAAGTCTACCAATCCGCATATGGCCAGCGTGGTTGACTATGGCCAAAACCCTTCTCACTCTGAAAGGAGACCCATCCTCTGTAGTGAGCCGGCGATGGGTTGATCATGATGATGATTTGTTTTGTTTACCGCATTTATACATCGTTTTATAATACAGATGAATAAAACGCTACTTACTAATTAATATCGAAATTTTATAAGTAGCAGGATATAAACTTAGACTTACGCTAATGCGCAAACTTGACTATGAAACCTTTTTCACACATAGCAAGTAGATTTTACTTTGTGAAACAAGATAGGTTTTTCACGTGTTTTGGATGTAGCGAAATGTAATTAAGCCAGTTGGATACGAATGTACTTAGCCTAATTGGTTAGCAGTTGTTGCTTGTGCGCTCTTTTTTACTCTGTTTTTCCTTTCATTAAAAACCAAATTTGTTTTTAATTTGAGTATGTGCTAAAATTGTGCATCTGAAAATTCCGAGTGTGCAAATGTAACTGTGCAATAAAAACGAGGCTCGGTTTAAACACTTTTGGTAGAAATATGTTTTGAGTTTTTAGGGTTCCGTACCTCAAAAGGAAAAACGGAACCCTTATACGATCACTTTGTTGTCTGTCTGTCTGTCTGTCTGTCCGTCTGTCTGTCAAGAAACCTAGAGGGTACTTCCCGTGGACCAATCATGAAATTTGGCAGGTAGGTACATCTTATAGCTGATATTTGGGGAAAAATCTGAAAACCGTGAATTTAGGGTTAGATCACACAAAAAAAAATTAAATTGTGGTCATGAACTAATAATTAGTATTTTCAACTTTAGAAGTGAGTGACTATATCAAATGGGATATCATATGAAAGGTCTTCACCTGTACATTCTAAAACAGATTTTTATTTATTTTTAAGCATCATAGTTTTTGAATTATCGTGCAAAATGTCTAAAAAATACGACTGTATTACGGAACCCTCGTCGCGCGAGCCGGACTCGCACTTGGCCGGTTTTTTAATTTTTTTCAATCTACTGACGGTCTCTTTGCATATATTGACATACATATAAATCTGGATGGTAGGATGGTTTCATATTTTGATGGATTGATTCGTCCAGTGTTTGCAGTATTCATAGATAAGATACTAACAGTATTGCAAAAAGAAAAGACAAAAGCAAGAAGCGTAGAAAGATACTCGTAGATAGATAGATACTTGTACTCATAACATATTGTATGCTTATAGGCAGAATTTGGCTGTACCTTATTGTTTTTGTAACATAAGGGAACTGTTTACGAATATTCGTAATAAAGAAATTTGAATTGAATTGATGTCCTTTGATTAGGGACCTTTGATTAAAAAATAACAAAAACTAAAGTAATTGCTGTCAATTTGCTAAAACTATTGCAGTTTAATTTCTATCTACTTTTCTGTCATTCATTCGTTCGAACTCGATCCGCCCGGCTTCGCATGGGTGCAATTTAGTAATGAAAATTATCCTCCTAAAGTTTTCTTTCATAAAAACACTGGGCGAGACCTGCGGCTATTGATTTTTGTTTGAAGGTATAATCAAAAATGTAATAAACACTTATAAAAAAATTAAAATGAAGTACCTTCTACTTCATTTAAATTTTTTATGTCCCTCTCCAGGTCTTAAACTATACCCATGCAAACAATCATGTCGATTCGTTGCTCCGTTGCAACGTGACTGAAGGACAAACCAACAAACAAACACACTTTCACATTTATAATAGGGGTAGTGATAGGGGTAGTGAGTCCAAAGTTAAGTCTTTATTTTGTAACTGCATACTTAATGAGTGTGAGCTGTCATTCGAGTTGGTATAATTAGCTAAACTTGAGAATTGAGACAAAACTCCATTGTGAGAGACTTTATTAATGAAAAGTTTCGAAGTTTTCAAGACGATTGTTCCACTTGTATCCGGAAAATTATTCTTTGACAGCCCTAATTAGCTGACTTAACCTACTTTTATGGAGTTTCGTCAGGCATTTATTGTATAAGTACCTAACTACTTGTTTTTCTCGCAACTTTACCTGTCTCTACTAGGTGATGCCCACGACTTCATCCGCGTGGATTTAGGTTTGTAATAATCCCGTGAGAACTTTTTGATTTTCTGGGACAAATAGTCACTGTCACTTTCCAGGTCTTTAACTATACCCATGCAAAAAAACACGTCGATCTGTTGCTCCATTGCGACGTGATTGAAGGACAAACCAACAAATGAACACACTTTCGCATTAATTTATGATATGGGTAGTGATCTCTCTCTTTCTGCGCTGAATTCCTCATCGCTGTATGTCGTAACCCATTTCCTTTAACCAAGTAACAATTGTAGGAGTTTTCTTGGGATAGTAATTCAGTGGATTCCCAGATCGTTCCGCTTACAACTTGACTAAGAGAACGAGATTTCAACTTTCATAGCTTTCAACAGTTATTTATCAGATATTAGTGATAATAACCGGGAACGACGGCTCTGCCGGGTAACGTGGCAATTCAAAAACGTAATTCAAGGGGCAGACCAACAACTTCCTGAAAGATCGGTGCATTGGCGGTTCCTCTAGTAGGTACTGCAAATGTTCATGGGCGGCGGTAATCACTTAACATCAGGTGACCCGCCTGCTCGTTTGCTCGTTACAAAACGTTGCTTAACGATTATTGGTAACTAGCTTATGCCCGCAACTTCGTCCGCATGGACCACACAAATTTCGAACGCCTATTTTACCCCCTTAGGGGTTGAATTTTCAAAAATCCTTTCTTAGCGGATGTCCACGCCATAATAGCTGACTGATCTATCAACGCAGAGCTAAATGTACTGGACGGATCAGGCTAAAATTTGGCATACAGATATCTTTTATGACGTAGACATACGCCAAAAATGAATTTTTGAAAATTGAATCCCCAGCGGGGTAAAACAAGGATTTGAAACTGTTGTAGCTCATGTGGACGATGTTGCGGGCATAAGCTAGTTCAAGCTAATTCGACTTCCAAGGTTCTCAATTCAAAAATTTCAAATTCAATTCTCTCTTTTGATTAAATCTATAAGATAGGTACCTTATAATACCTTGAACAGAAACGACTTTATATACTTAGTAGTATTTTTATTTGAAGCAATGTATAGTGAAAGGTTTCAAGATAGCATTTTACGATATCTATTGAATACCAAACAACCTTATCGAAAGGGTTAAAAAAATACATACATTTATAGAAGGACATTTTTACGACAAAACAGCATAGGGTGGGGCTCTTTATAAGATTGAAAAGGGTTTCAGCAAAAGCATTGAGTCATAGGGAATTTAAGGGATCAATACCCTTTAAAATGTATGCAAATAACCAGGGACCGCAAACAGTTAAAACCGCGGTTACAGTACGACAAGTTTGATAATTTTAAATATATTTACACCGTAGTAAAATTATTAAGCAATTTTATAAATGAACACATATGAACATAACGAAATAGAAAATTGTGGAAGGATCGGAGGGAGGCCTTTGCCCAGACGTGGGACAGCACAGGCTGATTTAGATTAGATAAATGAACATAATAATAGACACATATTACTAGACTATTATTAGACTTATGTACCTGAAAATTTTGTATTATGCTAATTTGATAACAGTTAGTTTGACAATAGTTACTTACCTTAGATATAAACATATTTTTTTAATTTAGGTACGAATAAAAAGGAGATAAAAGTGAAAACCCTAGTGCAGTTAATACGAATCTCCATCAATTAATTAATCATTTATAAAAAAGTCAAAATAAAAGCCTAATATTTTACCTTTATTTTTCACCGCAAGTATAAAAACCCGTTGTGATGTTATAGTTACTTAAGTAATGCAAAAACAGGATTCATGTAGTTTATAGAACAAAGTAAATATAATAATATGTAAACCTTATTCTTGTCCCAAACGCTACCGTCTCTGTTCTATAAAAAAAACAAAATGACGTAGGACTAGATTGAGTATAATAATTGTGATATTCTAAGACAAATTGTCGCAGTGTAAACGTGGCTTTTGTGTAATAAATTATACATTTGATTCAAAGCACCAAAGCAGTGAAATCGGGAAGAATCCAGATCGGAAAATTTTCTGTTGAGGTCTCACGATTTAATACTATTTGAAATGAAATTCTGCTCGATCTTGGAAAATGCCTACCTTATACCTAAGCTACCTGCTTAGTTATTCATTAAAATCTTGTAAACTTGAATAGATAAATACATTTTTAGCTTTACTTTTTATTGAGTGACGAACTATGGAGAGGGGACATAGAATACTTTTATATAATCAGGATTTCTAAAAAACCTGAATCAATGCGGACATACCTAGTCGTGGGCATCAGTTAGTCACTACCTATGTTATAAGTGTGAAAATGTGTTTATTTGCTGGTTTGTCCTTTAATCACGCAGCTACAGATCAACGGGTTCACGTGATTTTTCGCGTAGATATAGTAAAGGCCTGGAGAATGACAATAACTACTTTTTAGGTACCCTGTAAAACAAAGATTTCCCACGGGATTTTTAATAAAACCTAAATCCACGCAGACGAAGTCGTGGGCATCATCTAGTAGTTAATAATTAAGGTCATGTAAGGTCAATGTTATAATATAATATGTAATATATAATAATATGTAATAATATCCAATAAATTTAATTTAATTTAATTTAATGTGAAATGTAACAGAATATAAATTCTTATTTTATTTCTCCTATAATCTCGACGATGCTCGCTGCTAATTAAAAGAGAAGTATAACACACATCGTATCTCATCATCGCGAGACGGGCGGGCATTTCCCCTAGGATACGAATCTCTAAAATCTTCTAAATCGACGCAGAGAAAGTCACGGGCGTCATCTGGTAGATAATAATTAAGGTCATGTAAGGTCAAATTGAAATGTAACAGAACATAAATTCTTATTTTATATCTTGTATAATCTCGACAATGCCCGCTGCTAATACAAAGAGAAGTATAACAGACGTCGTATCTCATAAACGCGAGACGGGCGGGGATTTCCCCGAGGATATACAAGGTCGTGTCTTCTGTACCTCTTTACTAATCAAACTTTGATAATATTTCAAGTTGTATTATCATGACTTTGAAAGTTAATTTATTTGTTTACTTTGTTCAGAGGTAATGCAAAAATCAAACCAAAAAGTAATAATTAGGATAAAAAATTAAAGTAGTGAAAGTGTGTCTGCCTGTCTGTCCAGAAATGGTTATTACTATGAACTAGCTTATGCTCACGACTTCCTCCGCGTGGACTACACAAATTTCAAACCTCTATTTCACCCCCTTAGGGGTTGCATTTTCAAAAATCATTTCTTAGCGGATGCCTACGTCATAATAGCTATCTGCATGCCAAATTTCTGCCCGATCCGTCCAGTAGTTTGAGCTTTGCGTTGATATATCAGTCAGTCAGTCACCTTTTCCTTTTATATAATTTATTTAGATTTATAATACTTTGTATCCTGTGAAATCAAAGATTTTTGAAACTAGACGCCTGTCTACTCAGAGGTGGATATAATATTATGATGACACTTTTGCAGTTATCGGGCGTGATCTCAGGAGACGCGGGTTCGATTCCTGCCGGTCCGCAATTTCTGATATGTATTTAAAGTTATTTAGAAATTTCTTTGAAGTGTAGGTAAAACACTATAAAAATTATAAAATAAAATATTCTTTGCACAAAACTGGTTACGTAGCAGTGGTTTAGTAGGTGAACGGAGGGGAAAAATTACTTATGTACTTACTTTCTATTTTTCAAATGGTATACAACAAAGTCGCAATGTGCGTTAGTTTCCAACTTCTAAACTCGATGAAAATATTTTATATCAAAACCTTTGAAAATCACACTCGACCTATATAAATAAATCATGTTATGAATATTCTATAATGCCGACAATCCTTGCTGATACCTATACATGGAGCGTTTTACATCACATCTCATATGCACGAGATGAACAGGGATTTCCCCGGGGGGCATACAAGGTCGTATCGTTCTTTTGTACGAATCCGACTTTGTTTTAAATATACCTGTCGTTGCAAGTAATATAATCAGCAACGCATCTTTTCAATAGATCACCATGAGCAACCCATTCGCCAGCTCACTACAGAGCACGGGTCACCTCTCATATTAGAAAGGGGTTTGGCCATAGTCTACCACGCTGGACAAGTGCGGATTGGCCGACTTCATCATGATAAACTTGATTAATTCTTATTAAAAAACTATAATGTTATCACAGATAAGAGCAGGCTAGCCATTTTTAACTTGTAACTATACTCGTATTTTTAGTAGGCACTGAAAAATACCCCGCTTACAGTCCTACGGCTATTGACAGTCTTCTAAAGACACCACAAACACCAATAAATTTTGCTGGAAATTTGAAACTTTTCCACGCAAAGACGCTCAGACTGATAAAAAATCCGCCAAGTGCGAGTTGGACTCGCACAAGAACGGTTCCGTACCAACAAATAACACTTTCTTTTTCATGGCGGTAATTTCGAAATTTTTAGTATTTTCTGTTATAGCGGCAATATACACATTGTGTAAAAATTTCAGCACTCTACCTATTATGGTTTACGAGCTTTAGCGTTTAGCGATTGCCATCGCGACCTGTCGCGTACTACAAACTTTTATTAGTGTGGACGCCACTTCGCTGAACTAAATAAGACGTCTCTCGTCCCCATCAATCTTCTGGTATAATTTACCAAAGTGACACAATCCCTACGTTGTGAATATCGCGTGCAAGTCGCTGATATGGTGAAATTATGCAAGCCGTGGCATAATAATAATAATTATTATTATTATGGTGTTGCTACGTCGACATTGTTGTGGATGATTTAGATCTAGACAGTCAAAGCTTGCGACTGTATTTTCTGTTTGTACTGACTTATTAACCGACTTCCAAAAAGAAGGTGGTTCTCAATTCGGCCTGTTTTTTTTTATGTATGTACACCGATTTTTTCGAATTGTTATTGAATTCCAAGTCCCAACTCTTCAATCCTGATGCTGCAAGGTACTGAACTCCTAAGCCGTGTGGATTTGATGAGTTGTGGTGGTGAATTGATTTTTTAGGTACCAAGCAATGACTACTTACACTAAAAATCTTAAACAAAAAAAAACGACTTCCAAATACATATAAATACATTAAACAGTAATTAAGTAAATAGAACAAATCGGTTGGATAGGAGATAATATGAAATTTCCTGTGTAAAGTTTTAATTTATATTGGATCAATTTACTTAACAACGCTGCCCTATATATAAGTTTAAGTTATCCGTTGGTTTAAACTAAATAAATAGAAATTTTACTGGGTTGTTTCAATCAAGTAGATCTAATATTTTAAAAGGCGCTTATTGAAGCTCTCGTTTTTAATCGTTAGATAATGATGGTTATATTATTATTACATATCTACATGTAAAAAATCATGTTTGTCTGTCTTTTGTTGTTCTTTACCAATGCAAACGCACATTTTTCATCCGATTGAATTGAAACTTTGTACAGTTATTGTTGTGACTTCCAAGAAATCATAGTAATATCAACTCACAATGGGTGGCGTTCGTGTCACATAACAACGCGAGCGGGATGTTGTAGCTTATACGGTATAAAAAGTTTAAGTATAACAAGCAATTAGAAAAAATGCCTGAAAAAGAGCAGAAATATTTGGCCAACTATGACAATTGTATGTAAAGAACCTTCAATCCATAGCTGAAAACTCTTCAATCCTGAAACGAAAAATTCATCATGGAGCCAAAAGCTAGTGAGTGCTCTCAGACATTTTGCCGTGGAATTGGCACAATTGCAACTTTTAAGTCTACTAGAGAAAAAACTGGAAAATGGATAAAATTCTGGGCTAGAAGTTAAAATTACACTTTATGTTAGTACCTACCTACTGTAATCACTCCTGTTTTTATTTTCTCATACACTTTTCATTACTGTAATCACACTCAATCAATACTTCATCATGATCAACCCATCACCGGCTCACAACAGAGCACGGGTCTCCTCTCAGAGTGAGAAGGGTTTTGGCCATAGTCTACCATGCTGGCCATGTGCGGATTGGTAGACTTCACATACCTTTGAGAACATTATGGAGGCATTTAGGTTTCCTCACGATGTTTTCGTTCACCGTTAAGGCAAGTGATATTTAATTACTTAAAACGCACATAGTTCCGAAAAGTTAGAGTTGCGTGCCCTGGATCGAACCCCCGCGACCTCCGATCAATCAATACTTAGGAACAACATATAGGCAGGTATAGTCCGCGATAGGTTGAGATGGTAATCAGGGTACTAAGCGGGGGGACGCCCCGCACACCTGCACGTCACCCGCACTCGCCAGCACCGGGTTAGCGCGGGGCAGATTGTGCGGGCCGTTCCCTCTCCGATTGCCATACTTGCATAGTGCACTTGATTATATAAATTGATATAACATGCACTTCTCTCTGAATTTCAACATATCCGTGAATACAGGCATAATATAGGTATCTAATAACTAGTAGATCATTTCGTTGATTTTCAAGCAGAAACCAATATCGCTTAATATACCTAGTTCAAAGAGCATCGTAGTGTATCAAAGGCTTTGTGGGAGTCAATGAAGATTACTTGTAACGCTTAGCTTGAATGCAGTGATAGGTGTGTGTTTCATTCACTGAGGAGGAATTAAAGGTATGCACTATGCATATACAACTGTCAGAAATCTAGTACTTTAATGCATGTTACATGTAACTTTATAGGTATAAGTCCCGCAAATTGCTATTGCGCTGGAACCTTGACTCATTAACATCACAATGACGTCATTTTGACAACATTTCACGTATATATATATATTTTTTATTTTTTATTTTATTTTTGTAATCTCTAGCGAATAGTTATATTTAGACTTTATTCAATTATGTGTCAAGTTTCATTACTCCAGGGATGGGCGATAGAATTGCGACGCAGTGTTTCACTAATGCAGTTCTATCGATTGTGTTGTTTTTGTTTACACATATTATTTTACTGATTATTAATTATTATAGTGGTTTTGTAAATTAATTGATTGTGAACCAAGTGATTAATAAACAAATTCTAAATTCTAAAATTAAAGTAAAAATATATTTTTACCTAAATATACACTCGCACTAGACTAAAGTTTCGAGCTGATGGTATACATATATGTATACCATCAGCTCGAAACTTTAGTCTAGTGCTGACGTCACTAAAATAGCGAGATATTATTGGAAAGGATATGCAGACATTGACAAAAAAGTTAACGTGTGTTAAAAACCCTATCATTTGCTCTTTAAAAACACTTACACTGTACACCACAGAGAAGATAATATACATACCAAATAGAGTAGACTTTTAGGGCTATTTTTGTGAAGTTTTCTGTATTCTGCATAGAATTATAAATTAGCTCCTTTAGTGAGGTCTTAAATCTGTTGTCTCGATTTCAGCAGAAATTGAGCCATTTTAGTTTGGGTTATCGACGCTATACAACTTTTTGTCGACTTGGATTTGCAGTTGAGGATAATAAAGCTTTTAAACAATTTAGTGTGACGACGAATGGTCCGTCTGATAATAGCTCTATTAACATAATATTTAAGCGGCTATTTCATCGGAACTTTGAATGACTATTGCGAGCTTTGTTAGGATTATGCTAATATTATTATTATAGAACTCGGACTTTATTCAGCTACATCGTTTTGTTATTTTCAACTTTTGTTTAATTTACATATTTTTATTAATACTTAACAAAAACATAAATCAACCGCTATTAATAATAATAGCGGTTAATAACTTAATAAAAGATAACTTTTATTAAGTTATTTTCGAAGAATTTTACATTAAAACGACCACTTAATGTGTTTTTATTCATTATAGGCAAAAGCTTGACCACAATCACACCTGATGGAAAAATAAAGATATAGCCTAAGCTGGGGCGCGTTTACATTCCTATTCACTCTTGTTTCAAGATACCGGGGTTGGGTTATAATTGGTAGGAAATACAGATCGTGAAAGAGTATTCCAAACCTTAGCCATGGATGTATAAGAATGATGACACAAAATTGTTCGTGCGTGTAGATGGAATGTCGATGATATAAGGATGGAAACTCGCCCGATGTCTTGCGCTTCGGTGGTTAAACGTAACCTAACCTAAAAACCTGCGTCGAGGGTAATGACAGAATGTTCTTTACATATTATCTTACTAGTTTGAATACCTTAACTAACCAGTTGCTAACCAATTGCTTGGAATCACGCATGGCGACGAAGTGATATCTATCTTACTGACGTTGCGCTGGACCCATAAACTAAGCGCCTTAGCCTGCCGTTTGTGAGGCTGGTGGTTTGCTACCCAAGTGATTTTACCTATATCGTCATCGTTGGAATATGTAAGTTCCAAGTCCTCTCAATTTTTGTTCTAATTTTAAAGTTTTTGGTCAAAAATAAACAACGGCATAAAATCTCATTTGCTATAGCAATACCAAAAGCAAAAAGCAGCCAATAACCTAACCAGGTACGAAACAACGTAATTTTATTCCGTTACGAATCCGGATAAAACGGTCGTGATTACCAGTTACGAAAAACCGAAGTATTAATCTTATTTCGTAGCTAGTTACGAGAATTTGGTTACTAACATGGACGGAACCTTATTGTAAGCTATAGTTCTTGCATTTCACGAAGGCCACTGACTCTTGCTTGTGTTTAAATCGTATCGGTATAGGTACGTAAGGTACACTTAATGTGTGCGTTTGACAGCGCTTGCTCGCGACTGATTGGTCCGACATCACGTACACTTACACAATGACCATGTAAACGACGTTTCCACAAGTAAAGTTCAGTAGCCTTCGTGAATTGCAAGAACTATCGAAAATGGCGCCAATGGATTCTGTTGACATATTTTACCAACCAAAAATTATTGAAACAAGTGAAAACCGTATCGCTAAATAAACAAGCACTTCCGAGGATATACCGAGTCTAGTCGACATTCGGAAATTAATGGCATTTCCTGCAGCATCGTGTTGCTCCACCGATAGCCAGGGGATGCACGTTACGTCTAAACTGTTATTCGATTCTACAAATTACCCTCAATGTTGGCTGTTGGGTAATATACTCACTAGCGGATTTCTGTTCAGTGTGTGAACGGAATCCCAAACAAAAATGTATCTTTGAAATGATGGCGGATTTCACATCAAAAAGTGTCTGCTATTTAAAGTACTGAGATCAAAATAGTTATGACCGAGACAAGACCCGATGAATGGAACCATACAGCTTTAGAAAGTACACGTCTTTTTGACCTCCTTTAAGCTGTTGTGTTGTTAGGGCTAAGGATTCGAAGTATTCGACGAATACAGAATACGAAAACTTTGGCACTCGGTCAAGAATGTCTTTATTTAACCGGCTTCAAAAAAGAAGGTTCTCAATTCGACGTGTGTGTGTATGTACCTACTTATGTCCACACTAGATGATGCCCGTGACTTCGTTCGTGTCCTTATGCCTGTGTCCTTCCTTGCCCGAGGTGCAAGCTATATGTGCACCAAATTTTGTCAAAATTGGTTAAACGGATGAGCCGTGAAAAGCAAGCATACATAGGTACAGACAGATGGACACACTTTCGCATTTATGGAAGTAGGATAGATATGAATATGTATTTTCTCGCTTCCTAACCTATTTGGATGTGGTTTATTTTTACAAATAGATATTATTTAGGTTCGGTTCGCCAACTCATGCCGTGCAATAATGGACTAGTTAAGTCACACATCATAAATACTTCATATATTATGTAAGTTATTCCGCAAACTAAAACAGTTGCTTCTAAATTCTTAATTAAACACTTGAAGTTTACTTCATAATATACATATATAGGTACCTAGGCATACCTATCAATTTTAGAACATTTGGGTATTTTATCATAAATCATGCTAAGTACTACTAATTTATCTTTGATACTATAGTCAAGGGAAATCCTTTTAAAACAAAGTAAGAAAAATTATTATACTCTCGCTAAATGTTCGTTCTAAAACAAGAGACTTCGCTGTTTCTAAAATAAATTGTACAGAACAAGTAATTGACTTGACATAATGGATTCTCCCGATGAAAAAGCAACAACGATTTTCCATTAAGAAGATCGTCCAGTATATAAATTAAAATGATCACAGTTTCACGGTGTTCTCGAGCTATATTTTCGTTTTATCCGTGCCCGGGTAACAGGACAGCGAAGCGCAGATAACCGGACAGTAAGGAGCGGATATCCGGAGCCACCGGACGCCTTACTTATCCGGATCGCTTGTTTTTCTGTTGCACTGAGCTCGGATGCTTAAATTTTCATGATGCGATTCGAAGTGTCTTTCGTGATAAATATAACGAAAACTCTGCTTATGGTATTTTCGATATTTTAAGGTAATAATTTGGATATGCATAATATAAAGATGAGATTCAGTTTTTACACAGTTTATAGACAAATTACAGAGTAATTGATCCAACGGGGGTTTTTTTTCGGTACTTTTAGAGCTAGCGCGCACCACGGTGCGGTGAATTGCGGAGCGTTTAAAAAACCGCAAATTAGAATTGTATTATATCAAAATTCGGTGCGGAATTAAATCCGCAGTGCGCGCACTCTATGCAGTTCTACAGTTCACAGATTTTGCGAAAAATAAGGTACGGAACTTTCCGTGTTGCGCGCTAGCCCTTAAGTTTAAGGTAAACTTAAAGATAGCGACTGACCAGTATTATTTGAATGTAATGACGTAGAATATAAACATTCGTAAATACCTATAGTAAACCTATAATAAATTAAGTCTGGTGTGGGCGGTCGGTCCTTTGCACGAGTGTACCAGGCTGTCAGCCAGCAGAGAAAAGTGGCGAATGCTCGTGAGGCATATAACATCTGCCCTCAAAGACGTTGCTTCGTGATGACCACGACCACTTTGCCAAGAGTGATACGACGAAGAAGAAGAAGAAGCACCTATATTATTATATTATTCTGTGCCTAATCAAGCTGCTCGCCATTCAGTTCATTCAAGGGTGGATTTGGTACGTTCTACCATCATTAGGGTACATTCTGGAGTTTTTACATATTGTGCTTAATGTAACAATTTGGAATTCGATTTTGAGCATTAAATTACAATGGTGGAGTACCTAAATAATATCTACAGCATTTCGAAGCTGTATCTTTATTTATTACAAAATTGGCACTGACTTGACTTGACATACCAAGCTGTTGTATTACAAGCGAATGCTCCGTCAGCACCATTAATTTTAGATCACCAAGCTATAATTTATTCTATCCCCTGTTTCCTTTTATATATTTAGACTAGCTTATGCTCGCGACTTCGTCCGCGTGGACCACACAAATTTTAAACCCCTATTTCACCCCCTTAGGGGCTGAAATTTCAAAAATCCTTTCTTAGCGGATGTCTACGACTACATCATAATAGCTATTTACATGCCAAATTTCAGCCCAATTCAACCAGTAATTTGAGCTGTGTGTTGATAAATCAGTCAGTCAGTCAGTCACTTTTCCTTTTATATATTCAGATATTAAAGTAATTCTTCTTTCCAGTGCCGATGACTGCAGTGGTCGCTGTGGCTGGCGAGCCAGCGTACCTGCCTTGCGACATTGCCACCCAGGATGAGGACGACGCCGTCCTATTGGTTTTATGGTATAGAGAAGATTTAGGCACGCCTATTTACAGGTAAGGTATTGTTAATTCTTGCTACTTAATACTTTTTAGAATCATGATCATCAACCGATACACATCCACTGCTGGACATAGGTCCCTTGTAGGGACTTTCACACGGCACGGTCTTACACCGTCTGAATCCAGCGACTCCCGGTGACTCGTTTGATGTCGTCCGTCTACCTAGTGGAGGATCTTCCAACGCTGCGCCTTCCGCTGCGAGGTCATCATTCCAGCACCTTGGGATCAACGTCTATCGGTTTTGGGAACTATGTGCCCCCTGCCTAGTGCCACGTCAGCTTCGCAAGCCGTTCAGCAATGTCGGTTACTCTAGTTTCTCTATGGATCTCCTCATTTCTGTTTCTTTTTAGACTTCCGTCATTAAAACAAGGAAAAACACCAGTTTAGTGTAAGAGTCATGATTGCCTAGTGGTCAAGACGTTCGCTTCCTATTCAGGAGGTTGGGGGTGCGCTCCTAGGCACGCACCTATTAACTTTTCGGAGTGAAGGAATACATCGTGCGAAATCCTGCATGTCTGAGAATCCATCATAATGTTATCTCAGGTGTGTGAAATCTGCAAATCTACAAAGTGCTAGACTATGCGTGGTATAGCGTGGTAGACTATGACCTAAACCCCACTTATTCGGAGAGGAGACCTATGCTCGTCAACCTCCCGATTAGGAGGCCGACGTTTTAACTACTAGGCTATCACTGCTTAATTTATTTTATTTATAACTAAATGTTTGTATTTCTAGAATGATTTTATCTTAATTATTCCGTAGAGTGTGATCTTAGCGTAACATTATTAATAAAGTCTTTCAGTATGTTATTTCATACCACGCCTTTTTGCCACGCGCGACATTTTCTCGTGATTTAATTTGTCACAAGTTCTTGGAGTGTTGTATGTCAGAGAAACGCGAGATGTCATTTATCTTGTTCCATCTAATTATTATCTTACAAATTATGTTAAACTTTTAAATTATTGTTTACACAACAACATGATTATTTATTCACATCTTCGTGCATGTTTTTCCAAAACAAATAATTTTCTCAGTAGGTATTAACTACTGTCAGTCTTATTAAAAACTAGACTGATATGATTTAGCTCAAACAAAGACCTTTGAAAATGTTTTGATCTTATTGTATTATTAAAAAAAGTTAATCAGTTTTAATACATTTTATTTAACCCATATTATAAATTCATAATCGAAAAATTCTCCGTCTAAATGTGGCATTTTTTAATTCTCCGTTGCATTTTTTGGTCACGTCGACCTTTTGTGTCGTTAAGTAGTTACAAATCATAAATTACCTATACGAAAATTATTTAATCATCATACAGTCGACCAAAGTCAAAACAGTGTCATTTTTGCCATACAAAAAAAAAAAAATTTGCAAATAAATATAATTAGTGACTTCATCAGCACACATTCCCAGTGTGATTCTTGTTCATCTCTTATTAAACAATCAGCTTTAGAATAATTCAACCAGAGATACTTTTGATCGGTATAACTTGCAGATATGGAACAACTTTGCCTATTAATAGATAGTTCGGTGAAACAATTCAAATACACTCAATTCAAACTTGTTCTTGTTTCATAGTTATCTCGTTCTCTCGTCTCTGTCTCGTCTTCTAGTAATAGTCAAAACGTTTATTAATGCCTCAAAGATGATAAGGATGATCGACAGAGAACGGAGGGCACTGTCTATAAGATCGATCATGATCGCCTATAGGCAGATAATATTAAAGTACCCTACTAGAATAGTACGCGACAGGTCGAGATAGCAATCGGAGATGGAACGCCCCGCACACCCGCAGAGCCCCCGTGCTAACCCGGTGCGGGCAAGTACGGGTGACATGCTGGTGTGCGAGGCGTCTCCCCGCCTCATACCCTTATTGCCATCTCAACCTGTCGCGGACTATAGGTACACTAGTTTGCGAGGTGCATAAATTTTTGTTTATAAGTAGCTTATAGAAAATTATTTATTACCGACTAGAGGGTGCCCGCGACTTCGTCCGCGTGGATTTAGGTTTTTTAATGATCCCGTGGGAACTCTTTGATTTCCCGGGATAAAAAGTAGCCTATGTCCTTCCCCGGGATGTAAGCTACCTCTGTATCAAATTTCATCAAAATCGGTTAAACCGTTGGGCCGTGAAAAGCTAGCAGACAGACAGATAGACAGACACACTTTCGCATTTATAATATTAGTATGGATGGATTAAAAGTAAAAAAACGTAAAATGAGTCACGTTACTTAGAATTTAAACGATTATTTATCATCATTTTAATTTTGTTAACAGCGTGGACGCAAGAGAAAAAGACTTCGGTGTAGCAGAAAGGTGGTCAGACGAAAGTGTATTTGCTTCGAGAGCCTACTTCTTACCCGACAAGAGACCAGCTGAACTCGGCGTGGACAGAGTTAGAGCATCTGATCAGGGAATATACAGATGTAGAGTGGATTTTAAACAAGCTCAAACAAGAAATTCAAGAGTCAATTTAACAGTAATTGGTAAGTATGATTTATTTGTTTACTCGTAATTAATAGTTTGATTCAATTGTTTGAGTGATTTATTTGTTATGAAAGTAATATTATAATACTTTTGCGATCCTCCCTGGAAAACTTGTTAGAACACTCACATAGTGGAGCCAATTTTTTTTCTGTTATTCCCAAAACTGTAGGTAAGATAATTATTATCTTCAGACAGCAAAATGATTGGTTAAAAAAGATTCCGACGAATTGAGAACCTCCTCCTTTTTTGAAGTCGGTTAAAAAGGATATAAAGAGGAACAGGGCTACTACTCAAAACTGATAGACCCAAATTTTATGTATACCTACTTCCAATCTTATTTACTAATAATATCTATTGTTTTGCCTAAAAGAAAATCGCTCGTTGTAAAACGTCGTCATTAGAAAAATAATGCAGAGTATTGGATTTTTGAATTACTTTGTACCTACAACGATCCCGACAACTTACCAGAATATGAACATCACAATTTAAGCAAATCGGTATAAAAGTAAAGATAACGTTTTTATAAAAAGCCACGATCTGCATTCTATTTATTTTAAAAATGGATGAATCCAAATTGAAGTAAAATACACACGAGTCGGCAACATGTTGGAGAAAATCAAATAGGTATCGTAATTTCAGCTGTAACGTGTTCTTTTACTAACGTAATAGGGTTGAAAATAGAAGAGAGTGGTTATTTGAAAATTATTTTATTGTTGGGGATGATGTTGAGGCGGATGTGAAAATGAACATGATTGCGGTAAATCCGCTTTACGAAAAACTGCTGGCAATTCAGATTCTAGAGGCTATTGACAGGTTAAACCCTGACATTAATCCGGTGTTGTAGCGTGTAATGCGATAATAATTATGGCGCTCGGACGGTCGTTTCTGCGGCTTCCGCAATCACGCAGTGGTCGACAAGCTTCCTAGTCTCAATCTAGTCAACCTAGGATTTAATATATTTCATAGATTTACGGCAAGCACGCCGTGGAAAATTGTTGAATTAATTCCCTTCTGTGATGTTCCCACTAAACTTTGACAATATTATTCAAGGGGTGATAAACAAATTCTATAGTTTCTTCTTTACCTTGTATTATTTTCCTGCCTATTTGTGTGCAATAAAGTTTTCCAAATTCTTAAATAAAATAAGTTCTTGCAATTTGTCTAAATTTATAAAAATTGAGTATAAATCAAACATAATTTTATATACCTACTGGGATTTTTTATCAAATACAATATGAATTACAGTTACTACTTAATGTCCTGCATCATTATGCGTTAACACACATAAGATGCAGGAGTCAGGACATAATGCTGAGCTGTACACCCATTCGCGGTGGTGTCACAGATGAAAATGTTACATTTGTACTTTGTCTTTATCTGTGACACCAACAACAAATAAATGCATTTTCTTTCTTTCTTCTTTCTACTTAATATGAACTGACTATAGAAGACTATGAAAAAGTGACTACAAACTACGTTAATTTTTTATGTAACAAGCAGCAAGGGGATTGGGTGTTTTCAAGGGTCAGAAAACTGACTTTTTTGACTACAAAATTGCATGTTGACATTTAGCAGCATTTAATGTTGAATCTAATTTTGAAAATGAAATCGATATTATCTGTAGGTACGCTACCACAATTACATTACGCTAGCTAGAGTTAGGTAAGCTGTTATATACCTATTGAAAAAAAAACTCGTTTTTATAGTAAGTAATTGAGACTATAATATTGCGACTTTGTTAAAATATTTTTAAATTACCTACTGGTCACAATAATTGAATTTATTTCCCTCCACAGCGAAAATAAGTACTTTGATAACCTCCTTTTTATCGAAATCCGGTCCACTTTCATCGAGAACACCGAAGGCATTTCAACTTTTCGATGTAACATTTTCAATAGCACACTCTTGAACCTTTTTTTAAAAGGAACTCGTTTTAAATAACAGAAGCCAAGTGGAATATCAAGTCTTATCGTATTCATACACATGCAGGCCCCAAAAAGGCACTTTTAGATACTTGTATAAATGTAGGTATATTAGAAGTGCACTCAGCCCCCGCGAATAAGATTTTGAGGTTTCTAGTACTGTTGAGTGTTTCGCAATTCAATCTGAAACTGAAATAATATTTTTGGGTAGAACCGATTTAGTGGTAGGTATATTAATTCCTGCCGGTTACGCAATTTTTGATATGTATTTAAAATTATTTAGAAATTTCCTTGAAATGTAGGTAAAAAAATTATAAAAAAGGTAGGTATATTCTTCTAAAATAGAGTGGATAAATAAAACATTTGAAATCAGCAGCTAGAGTAGACATGAACTCCTCAGAGCTAATACAGATAAGAGAATTAATAAGATTTTTGAGGAATTGAAAAGGTTTTATACACATTTATTGTGCTCTATTTTTGCTTGCTTTAATTGGACCGATTATGATATTTGAGTCATGTGCGATATTTCTAAGACGGAATGGATAAATGATTTTGAAATTAGTGAGTTCAGCTAGTGTAGACAAACTCTTCAGAGCTAATACAATGAAAAGGAGTCTAAAAAGAACGTAGCACAAAATGAATTCGTGGACATGTTTTTATCTCAGTACAGTTTATCTTTCTTCCCATCGTTGGTCTTATGCCAAGCGGTTCCTTAGACTTGCTACCTAACAGGCGACACTTTTAGCTAGAATATTCTACGGAATTACCCTTGGCAAGCTATTTAAAACATTAAAAAAAACTTAAATTTACTGCGAGTGCTTTTAGCTGCGCCTTAAGCTGGGCTCAGTCGCGCCGTTTGCTTTACCTTATCAAATATTTATGTTAATGTTAAGCTCTTTTAAGAAATTATACGGCCTTCTTGGCTGTCAAATATTTTGTTCTGCTTCCTACATCGAACGCAAGGTCCTACCAAAATAAGAATCAGTTTCAATGCCTGTTTTATTTCAATGTGTACCTACTAAGTATAGCTAGTAAAATATTACATAAGTAGCTTGAAGGCAACGGTAAGTACTTACTAATATACACTTCTTGAGCAAGGGCACATAGCACAGATTAGAGAAACTTTCTCTTATCTGTGGTACATAGATACACCTAGACCTCATCCTAACATTTTATGCACAAAAAAATGAACATGCGTCGCGAAAACGTCTAGTTTCAAAGGTATCTGATAGTTATCCTATACTCGTTACTGAGCTATACTTCAACACGGATAGACTAGAAATCAGAGGATTTAGACTCCTTTCTCTGAAACTACGTGTTTCAACTACAAAATATTAAACATTTTAGTAACCTAGTAGGTATGAGTCTTAGTATGAAACTTTACGTCTCACCAACGTTGATAGTTAATTCGATAGTCTTTATTTTAGCATGAAATTAAAATAGTAGTTAAGGTCAATTTTAATTAGCTCAAGTTTGTCCATACATAGCTACACTTACAGCCATTGTTCCAAGCGGAAATCTTACAAAATTAAGATTGGTATTACTGAATCCACTGGTACTGGTCCATTTTACTCTGACTTTATTGTGTTTTGACACTCGAATAATATCGATATTGGTAACATGGAAAATCTCGTACCTATCCCGCAGACTGGCATGAAACTATCACGTCTATAAAACTTGCGTGAAACCCCAACTAAAAACTTTTCCAATAGTAATTATTTACGTAATGTCTTTTAAAAGCTTTGAGTGAAATACTTTGTTACTATAATGGAAGCTTCGCCCAAGGGAAACCTTAGGAGAGATAACGTACGATAAAAACTTCAAGCACACCAAGTTTTATAATTTTTCTAGAAAGTTGCATTAAAATAGCGATGAACTAATTTCATCTATATTGAAATAACAGAACAATGAGTGTAAAAGTACTATTAATTGCACTAATAATATTTGGGGATAAAGGCTCATTTTAAACTCGAAAACTCTGTCGATACACTGCATGTACCTAGCTAGTGAAACGGACTAAATGTCATATTATATGCGTGGTAGGCAATAATATAGCGTCCAAAGAAATTCACCATTTATATTGTATCTATCTATACAAATAAATAAAATTGAAGTGCCTGTCTGTAATTCCGAAAAAACTTTCTCATATTAAGCTCATAATAATTATGGTTATTTGAACTGTACCATAACTGAATCACACGTTTTTAAAATTCTTGTCTGCCTGTCTGTTTGAACGGGCTAATCTTCGGAACAGCTGAACCTATTTTGACGGGACTTTCACAGACAAGTAGAGTATTAACCAAGGAGTAACATAGGCTACTTTTTAACTGACTTTCAAAAAAGGAAGTTTTGTTAATTACATATGTACACCGAGATATCCGAGATTTGTGAACCGACTTGCGTAATTTTTTTTCTAATCGATAGAAAAACTTTGCGACACTATCCCATAAAAATTGTATTTCAACTCCTCAATCCTGGTGCTGCAGGGGACCTGACCACCAAAACTGATGGAATTAAGTCGCGGGCATCATCTAGTAGATAATTTCCCGGTTAAAAGTGTGGGCTATTAAAAAGGTTTAGACAGACAGATACACATATCAGCCTTTATAATATTAGTTATTAGTAATTAAAACAATGTTTTTCTACAGTGCCACCAACAAAAATGACCATCACAGACGACAAGGGAGATGTAAAGCAAGCAATCGTTGGACCCTACGTTGAAGGAGATACATTCACGTTGAAATGCGACGTATCTGGAGGTAAGTTAATTACCTACTCATTACTTCCTAATTTGCCTGCTCTGTGACCAAAATAAATAATACCTAATACTTTTCTCATAACATGACTAACCTAACCTTAACGAGACTCTATTTTTAGGCTAATTAAATACGTTTGTTCCTTCATTTATACCAAAAAATAATAGGTTTTAAAAAGTTAGTAAAACACATTATCTACTGAAATACTTGTATAATAAAACTATTTACTCAAAGTACAGAGATGTTGGGTTGTCAAAATAATATGCATACCTATTTATTATGTAAGCATTTAGGTAACTGAATTTCCTATCTGTAACAGTTACTTTATCCAGATGATATCACGGATTGTCCTTAGCATTAATAGACCTTCAATTCAGGACATAGGTTCCTATTGTGTGTGTAGGAACTACTTAAACTAAGAAGTCAACTTGAAATGAATTTATTCATTAATAATTTAAAAACTAAAATTATATTAAGTAGCCTTATTGATAAAATAAATAAAACCTATTGAGGATTTATTAAATTTCGATTGTAATAAACAAGATACTCAGCAATTCTACGAAATCCTTGATAAAATCATAGCTGCTGCATCTTGTGAATTTGTGATAAGTACCTACTCCATATTATTTAGTAACTCTTCGGTGGTATATTATTATTCAATAAGCAACGGACAGACCTTTGAACACTCAAATGAGCTTCTGAAATTATATTTTCAGGAAGAATATTTTATTTTGGTTGAACTTATAGAATATTTACGAGTACTTTGCAATTTATTCATATTTCAAAAATATGATAATAAAATTATGGAATAAAAATATTGTGAATAATCGACGATGGCGTTGGCAAGTAACGTGAATTTTATCTTATCCATTTGGAGTACACCCCATTATTTATGAAAAAATACATTTAAATATTATTTTCTTCTATGCTGATGAAGAAGAGAGCTATTCTTGGAGTTTTTTTATCGTGATCAAATCAAAATTGTGGAGATTTGTAGCAGAACCGGAGTAACTAACATAGTTCAGCGGGTTGCGGAGCTGAAGTGGCAATGGGCAAGGCACATAGTTCGGAAAACCGATAGACGTTGGAGTATAAGATAGACGATAATTGCTTTAATGGCGACCTCGCACCGGATAGAATATATCAAACGAGTCATATAGCATGCGGCGCAAGACCGTGGCGTGTGGAAATCCCAACCTATATGTACCGCAGTGGACATATTCTATCGATTAACGATAATGTTAAAATGATGCTGATGACGTTCCTGGCATTTAGCGTCGCAGGCTGCAGTACTAGAAGTCATCATCATCATCACCATCATCAAACGATAGGCGTCCACTCCGACATTAGCGTAGGAGGAATTAAAGCCATTTAGAACATCGGTATCAAACCATTTGGTGCGCTATAAAACTTGCATCTCAACATTTTTATAAAATTAAAGTATTATAAATCCAGCAAAATGTTTACAAGCTGAACCGGTCAAATCCCTAGATAATCCTGTAATGATGTTTTTATTTACCAATTTGCATCCCATCGGCATAAAATCAATCTCGACGATATTGTAAAGGATATAATTAATTTGTTCCTCTGACAACCAAAAAATTTATGTATATAGAGCGTTCTAGACGAATTTCTTTTTATATTGAGGCTGTTTCTGACGAAATTTTGTACAGAAATAGCTTACATCCGTCCGATAAAGGACATAGCCTCCTAGTTGTCCCGGAATATCAAAGAATTCCTACGGGATTTTTCGAAAAATCTAAATCCACGCCGATGAAGTCGCGGCCATTTGGTACAAAGCTATCTTTTATTCTAGAGTTGGACATAGAGTTGTCATGTGATTTTTAAAAAACCTAAATCCACGCATGTTTTTAATTAAAACTTAATTCTTTTTTCTACCTAGGTCGTCCACGTCCGTGGGTTAAATGGTTTAAAAACGAAATAGAAACCGACACCCCAGCAACAGCTCTTCAAGGGAACACAGTAAGGGGTGTCCTAAGAGTGGGTCCCTTGACTAGGACTGATGTTAGAGCAACATTAACCTGTCGTGCTTCGAATCACTTGAGAGCACATCCAATTGAAACTTCACTGACTTTAGATATGAATTGTAAGTATTATTTAATAAGTATAAAGTAAATTTCATTATTTTAGACATAGGTATACGAGAGACATTGCATAGTGCATACCCTACGACGAGGAGTAAGTTTGTAAGCAAAAATAAAATAAAATGTTCTGAATGAATCGTCTCTAGAGCGTAATTGGTCATAGAGATCGTTGCTTGTTGCTGTGGTTCTTAAATTAAAAAAAAAGTTAATTTCATCATCTTACATTATATAACGAAGTAGAAGCCTTTTTGGGATTCCGTACCTCAAAAGGAAAAATGAACCCTCACTTTGTTGTCTGTCTGTCTGTCCGTCTGTCCGTCTGTCCGTCTATCCGTCTGTCCAACTTGTCTGTCAAGAAAATCTAGTCCCGTTGACCTAGAATCATAAAATTTGGTTGATAGGGTTGTCTTATAGCAAAAGTAAAAAAAAGTTCACACACCGTGAATTTGTGGTTACATCACAAAAAAAAAATTATGCATAAAAATTTTTGAGTTTTTGAGTTATCGTGCAAAATGTCAAAAAATTACCCGAGTCGTCGTGCGCGAGTCTGACTCGCACTTGGCCAGTTTTTTCTAATTTTAAGAATAGAGGTAGGACACTACATCAGCTGCGTTAGAAAACTCTGCTCTTCCATCACAATATCAGTAAAAATAAACATTATGTCATATGGGTATTCTTGAATGTTGATAACTAATTCCATTAGAAATAGGTAATGTAAGTGTCATGTTGTTTGACTGTAACCTACTGAGTTTGTTAGCAAAGCTAACTATGTACTTAGAGACTTGAAAGTTACTTCAGCCTACGAGTACTAGCTGACCTAAATATCAACTGCAGTACTAAGAACCGTTCCGGCCCTAGACACTAAAAGCGACATTTCACGAGTTTGTTTGTTAGAAATACTTACTCGTACAGACTACAGTTCCTGCTATCTTGTAAATCTTTTACAGTTTACGTACCGTAAAACTACGTAATGTAAACTGGGTTCGTAGATAACAATTCATTCGGAATTTCCACTTAACAGTTAAAGCACACATAATACCTTCATCATCGGCCATTTTTTTAAAGAATATTAGCTACATTTATCATGACTAACATTCCTCTTTCCCCTCCAACTAAGCGTAAAGCTTGTGCTAGGAGTAGGTACGAGAATAGTGCAACGGGTGGGGTTTGAACCCCCGACCTTTCAGATTTCAGTCCGCTCCCTTAACCATTGAGCTATTGAAACACTTGATTGGCGATTTGGTCACCCTTTGGAAGCTTGAAGCTGCGACTGAATTTTTAACTCTGCACTCTTAGTGATTGACATTATGGTATCTAATATATGCGCAAGAAGATATGTGTAAGAAATGATAGCACGTTTCACTCCGCAGTCCACCATAGTACGAATAGCAGGCGCAGCAATTTAATGAGACTATGGCATACCACCAGGCCAGGCTACTTGGTTAGGTGACCTGAGAAATATGAATATAGCAGCGCACCCCTTTGACAGCACTCGCGTAACTCTTATCTTTTATGAGAGAGAGAGAAATAAGATAGGAGTTAGGAGTTTACTTGATAGAAAGAGGAGTGTTTATTAAATTATAGGCTGCAGGGCTGTGCGAGCTGAATTATAATTTTATTGCGTCGCAACAAGAGTCATTATTTAAATATCATTTCGGAGTGATCCTTCTGTGCCTAATTGTAAGGTAATATTCTGTCGATCTTACGCAACATGTCTTCGGATAAAATACGATGCAGCGCTGAAGCAATAGCCAAAACGAGCTACGGTGCCAAAAATCGAAGCAGTCGCAAAGTCGCTGGTAACCGATGTTGAAAGTATCTTGTACTTTGGCCTTAAAACTATATAATAATACGTTTTACAGTTCCACCATTGAATGTCCATATACTGGGATCTAATCAGCCTTTATCAGCGAGTCGAAGATATGATCTACTCTGCCAAAGTTCCGGCTCTCGTCCACCTGCGTCCATCACCTGGTGGAAGAACGGGCAAAGAATAAACAACGCGAAAGAGACGGTAAGAACATTCACTTTACTATAATAAGTATATTTTTTCTTATCTTGTTGAACTTTGGTGAGTTACGTGAAAAATCTGCGCAGCAACTTGACAGACAGACTCTTTGTTGTGACAGGTGATAACAGCAAGATATACGAATTAAAGTAAAGTTAAGTAAAGTAAAGTTAGATAAACAACCAGTTTTAGATTTTTTTAGTATCACTGATTGATTGTAATTTTGCGAAAAACCACGAAGGTTTAAGAGGCGTACCGTTCCGTCTTAATAAAGATAGATTGATACAAAGTTATTGCATACTAAATGAAAAAAAACACAGGAAACTAAAAACAGCTGTATGCAAAGGCGATAACCGATACACTTTTATAGCAATATTTATAGCACCTCTCGCTAAAATTTTACACACCTTTTTGACGTGTAGATAGATATTATTACACCTACCTACCTATGAGTTCTCAGACCGATTCCATTATCAGTATTACTTAAAATAGAAATGTTACTAAGCACAAACGGACGTTTCAAATTAATCAATTTAATTTTAATATCATAAGTAGGGTAAGTACTGATTGATATCAATCTACAAAACTTTTCAGACGCTTCTTAAACAATTTGATTAACGAGCGCTCAAATATTGGATATTAGGTAATGAAATTCAACAAATATTAGCTCTGTCCGATATCCTATTTTAATTTTCATTAAATGAGACCAAAACATATAGGTATATAGGGTCTGGTCTGGTAGTAGGGTCTCGTAGGCTACGGCTGTAGCTAGTTGCCACCTTAGCGATTTAGCGTTCCGGTACGATGCCGTGTAGAAACCGGTAAGGGTATGGGTAAAAACTGCCATGCCCCCTCCAAGTTAGTCCGCTTCCATTTTAGATTGCATCATCATACTTACCATCAGGTGAAATTCCAGTAAAGAGCAAACTTGTATTGAAATTTAAAAAGAAAACATTGATCTGATCCAAGAGGCTTAAAGCGCGCGAGTGACAACTTCTGTGTTGTTGTGTGCCAGAATGTTAAAAACATCTGGTTAAGTTACTTAATGTAGCTAACAATCGTTTCACAGAAAAGAAATTTTCGTTCTTACGTATTTTCTTCTTTCTTAATATTTTTATTCAATTGAATCTTTACAAGTACTTTTGAATTGTCTAATGCATCTAACACAGGATCGGAATTCCCTGGAAATTGCCCTTGATCGTTAAATAAATTAATGTAGTAAAGTTTACTACATTCATTTAAACCAATGATCGTATTAAGTAAACGATCTTACTTAAATGCCAAAATCGAAAACTCACTTTCCGTGAAAAACAGGCTGTGAAATCACTGTGAAGAAAAATAATGATTCCTTCAATTAAAAAATATTTAAAACTAGCAATAATGCCCATTGAATTAACGTGTCTGTCGCGGATCTCTAGCGATTACAATTTACAATTTGTCCGGCTCATTTGAACCGGCTCGCTCAGTACAAATAAGAGCCTACTCTTACAAAACTCATTTTGAAATCGTGTCATACCCAACACCAGAACCATTGTCATGCCTAATCAATTTCCCAAAGACGAAGCTAATTTCGCGCCAACTGAATTTATCGAGGCGACCGTAATCTTTATTACCATGAGAAACAACATCGCGAAGTCAACTTAAAATAAGGGCACGTAGAAGTAATAAATGTAGATTGAATGGGACAGGCAGCGCCCAGGGCGTACTGGAATCGGCTGTAGGGAGGGACAAGCCGTAAGGAGTGCACGCCATGGAAAATTTGGGTGATTTTATCTGCCCAAGTCCCATGCAATTATATTTTATTGGAAATTCAGTATCGGATGTCGCTTCACACTTATTCAAACAGTTTTAAAAATCATTTGTTTTATGATTGTTTTGGTGTCCATTGTATACAACATAATGATATTCCATTGTTCCATGAATTGTATATGAGGTATTAATATTGTACAGTAGCCGGCAAGAAAATATATTGTACATTGGCCTTTAGAATGAGATTTCGGCTTTGTAGAGCGTTGTCCCTGTCACTCATACCTATGTGACGTTTTGTCGGTCTCAACGACAGAGACAACGCTATACAAAACCGCTATCTCTTTCTAAAAGTCAATGTACAATGTTTTCTGCCGCGTACTCTACGATTTCACCTTCCAACCTCCTAAAACCAGTAGCACGGGTCTCCTCTCATTTTGAGAAGGGTCAAGGCCACAGTCGGCCACTCTGGCCAACTACGGATTTTCAGACAACCTACCTATTTATAGTGCACACAAATCAAAGTACCTAGTCCAATCTAAACACAGTTCAAAAACAGATCTTAGCTGGGCTTGTGTATTATTCCTGAGTATAAGACCTGCGCAAAGTGCCATGCAGCAACTTCACATTGGACAACTTTTTTGCCTGCACTATGATAATATCTTGTGCGGCTTTTGCAATTTTGCGTTTTGTAGATAATTATCGCCCACGAGATAGTGATGTCACACAGATTGTGTTTTGTTTGGCTACTGAATAATGAAATAATGTTGACTTATAGAACAATTTAAGCCAAAAGCGGATTAATTTGTTAGACGACAATTTAACGACACCATTAAATTACTTCATTGAGCTAATTAACGTTGTTGTAATAAAAGCAGATTAAATTCGCCCTTTAATGGCAAAGGGTTTGGAATTTATAATCCAATATTTTAAACCATTTTATTCTGACTCACTTTATGCCTTTTTCCTTTGATGAAAACCGATGAGATTCAAGATCGTCCACTGTAACTTTTGATATAAAATTATGGTAGATGCTTTTATTTGATTCAATCATTATTATTTGAGATGGCACAGCAAATATAATTAAAACTGACCTTATTTTGAAAACAGCTTCGAGATTCGTTATAAAATGAAGTAGTAAAAATAAAGGCATTTGGAAAACTGAAAGCGTAATGGGAACATCTCACTATCTCCCTCGCACGTCAGCACCTTGATGGGGGTGCATCACGCCTATTGTCTTGCTGCATCTCTGTATATTTATTTATTGTTAGCGGTAATTTTCAAATAAAAATCCAAAAAGGGCTTTTAAGTTAACAGAGGGGATACACGAAATCGACTTACCTAACCTTTGATAAGTAAAAAAAATATAAACGAGTCAACCCCATTAGTCTACCAATGGTCTATTCCTCAATAATCTGTTTGGTTGTGAAAACTAAAATATTTTTCTTTTACAGCTATCAACCGATGGAAACACGACCACGTCAACAGTCTCCATACAGCTAACGAAAAATGATGCAGGTGCCAAGCTTGCGTGTCGCGCTTCTAATCCTCAGATGCCATCGGAACCTGCTTTGGAAGATGACTGGATATTAGATATCCAATGTAAGCTACATACCTCAACAAATTGGTTTCTCGTATATTTGCTTCAAATTAACCGTTTTGAAAAAAAAAATTGAGCCCTCGAATGTTGTTCTCTCTATTAGCCTATAACTGTAAAATTGGCTGACGTGATACCTTAAATTTGCACCAAAATCAGTCCAGATTTTTTGAGACGTACATCCAAACAAACAACTTCTTACCCAAAGTGCATTTGTCTGGTGGGAGGCTTCGGCCGTGGCAAGTTACCACCCTACTTGTGATTTGAGTTTTTTTTAATCGATAGAGAAACTTTGCGATATTGTCCCATAAAAAATTGGATTCCGACTTCTCAATCCTGATGCTGGGACCTGACCACAAAATTGATGGGATTTAGAAACTGTTTCTTATAAATTAATATTGTAGGTACATACCAACTAAAGACTTTTACCAAGTAAGGACTCCTCCGAACCAGTGGTAGATGCATCCGACTATTCGTAAGCACTTGTAAAAGTTTATACGAATAAAAAAGATTTTCATTTCATTTCATTTCAGCCCTGATGCTGTAAGAAATTGCATTCTTAAATCGTGGTGGTCCCACGGCATTTTTAAAGAATCATGCTTTTAATTTTTTTATGAAATTTGGTAGGTATACCTATCTTGCATCTCGGGAACGGGGTACTACGGGTAGGCTACTTTTTGTCCTGAAAAATCAAAAGTTCCCACGGGATTTTTAAAACTTAAACACACGGACGAAGCCGCGGGCATCAGCTAGTAATAAATAAATAAAAAGTGATTCAGCTATAGAATAATCGTTTTGTAAGTGGTTTGCCATTTGTTACATAAAATTAACGTTTGACTTTGTGACGTAAGTAATTACGTTAACTACGTCTACATACAATTTACAACATAACATACACTGCGTAGGTACACCCAATTTATAACATGCCGATAAAATCTAATTTCCTCGACAGATGTTCCGGAGACCGTGGTGCGGCTGGGCACTAATTTAGACCCGACCAATATCAGAGAAGGCACGGATGTGTACTTTGATTGCATCATTAAAGCCCATCCCTACGTTTATAAAGTCGAGTGGAGGCACAACGTAAGTACTGATTTAATGAACCCCATGAAAACGCCTTTGATCTCGATGCCTTATTTTATTACAATATATTCGAATAAACCAAGACCCTTGAGAAAATGACAAGAATAATTATTATGATTTTATAAGTGGATATCAAAGCTACTGCAGTGGAGGAAGCTTGCTCGAACCGTATATAATGATACGAGAAATGAAAATCCAATTCCAGCAAAAAATATTTTGTATTTTGCTTTTGATTAAAAAAAAAAATTTATTTGATTGTTTACTTATTATTTTTATAAGATAAACATTTAATGGAGAAGATGTTATAAATTTAATGATAAAAAATAAAAAGTATGGCAATAGCAGGGTCCACACTAAGCACGGCAACTTTGAGAGGGTTTGTTTTGCGCGGCAGCACAGCCAAAGTTTAATGTGCCACAACCAAAAAGCGGTCATACAAGGGTAGCTTGAAACAGTTAGGACTGACCGCTACAAGCTGCCACTGCATATTCATTATTCATTGTCATTGTCATACATGAAACCACTCGAATAGTTACAACCGCTCTAAGCGATGCAGTTGCTAATAGCTCAACCATTTCATTATTCAACAATCAAGTGATTTTCAAAAACGGAGTGTTAATATTCCTTATTACGACGTTTAAGAAACTATCGAGGTAGGTACCCGAAGAGGTTTTCATTAATTTTAAAAGAACCGTCTTTGAAAATATCTTTAGGTTCCTGTCATTTCTATATTTAGGTTGTTTTTAATTTGTTTGTGTAATCCTGGTTGAATAAATGTTTGAACCGCTACGCAAAGAAAATCCTTGCGAGGCTGCCGCGCTTAGTTTGGGCTCTACTAAAATGCTACTGAAATAGAATAATGCTGACAATTATGCTAGTTTAAAAACATAAGAATTTCTATTGTACTTAACAGGGAAAAACTCTTCATCACAACGTTGGTCAAGGCATCATCATCAGCAACCAGTCACTCGTACTCCAAGGAGTAGGCAGACGGACAGCTGGCAACTACACTTGCGTGGGTTTCAACGCAGAAGGAGACGGGGAGAGCAAACCGTTCTCGTTGGATGTCTTGTGTTAGTTCCTTTTTTTTAATTGTAAAATTAGATCACTTTTATGAAACAAATCTCAGAGAGTAAATATTACACTTACGGTCTTACAGCTATTTATGATCATACCTATATGCTCAATTTTTAATGATCATAATCACTACATGAATTGTACCGTAACGTAACAATAAGTTTTTTACTATATTTGGTAATTAGTAAAAATTTAACAGCATTTTCAATTCCACTCAACTCGTCCTTGACATTATGTCACCAACACAATGCCGATTAATAGAAAAAATACGACTTATTTGTATATCGCCTTTTCTTTCGTCTCATTATTGTCCTTCATATGTTTCAATTGTAATAAAACTTTGTGTATTTTATACTGTCATTATCTTGTAATAATATTATTACTATACCAATACGTCGCTTAGAGTACCTACTTCCTTTTAAAATAAGTATGCTAATTTAAAACTAACATTATGCAGACGCCCCGACATGCAGAAGCTCTCAACAAAGAGTGCACGGTGTCGCGAAACAGGAGCGTGCTCATATAACGTGCCACGTCGACGCCAATCCGCCTGAAGTCAGCGTAAGTATACTTCTAAATAAGTATTAAAGTGAATAAGTAAGAACACGAGTAAATACTTACTCCGCAGACTACTCAAAATGAAGGGTAGGTACAGGGGCAAAACAGGGAATGTGACAAGCGTAACAAGAACCTAATTTTGAATAGGTAAACCACATTTTAATATTCATCATGATCAACCCATTACCGGCTCACTACAGAGCACGGGTCTCCTCTCAGAGTGAGAGGGGTTTTTGGCCATAGTCTACCACGCTAGCCATGTGCGGATTGGTAGACTTCACATTATGTAGAACTGTCAGGCATGCAGGTTTCCTCACGATGTTTTCCTTCACCGTTAAAGCAAGTGTTATTTAATTAATTAAAATGCACATAACTCCGAAAAGTTAGAGGTGTGTGCCCGGGATCGAACCCCCGACCTCCGATTAGAAGGCAGACGTCCTAACCACTAGGCTATCAAAGCTTCATCCTAATATTAGCTCCATTTTAATATTGCCCAGTGCAAATCTCGAAAATGAAACTTATAGCTACTTAGAAATTATTATTCCGAACACTTGTTAAGTTAACAGCGATCAATTTTTAAAAAGTACAATAAGTAGGATAATCATCCAACATAACTCCTACAGGGAATGTCCGAACTTGGTACAACAAACTTAATTTCACCTTTTACATAAAGACTTACTCAGGGTAAAAACACCTGTACAGAATTTTGGGAAATTCATGGAAAGAAGGACTACGACTTACTTTAAAGTTTACTGGTAGTGACACATAAAATGTGTAATCATCGTATAGCGGTTATCATTTTTGGATTTTATGTGACATTCCATATTTTGCCTCTATATGTGTTTCAAATACAAGACTTTTGCAATCTAGTTATATAGATGTCTTAGGAATAATCTCAGTGTCATACTAATCCACGTCTGTACCTATTTTGAATTCCATGAACTTCCATCTGTGATCAGCAACTCTCTTTGTTTCTTGAGCAACTTAATATTACACAACTTATAAATGAGTTATGAATTTATGCGGAACATCTAGGCACGCTGTAGCTAAATTTCGTTCATTCCAAAAAGAATAGAGACTGGCATTTCTACATTATTATAATTCAAGAATCTAGGATTCATTTCTATTAAAATAAGGTTCCTTTTGTCGTTCGTGATATACAGACTCAACAAGACTTGATGCTTGTTATTATGTAAAGCGTGCTAGATATAGATATACTTCAAGGAATATTATGAAAAAAGAATTAACGAAATCGGTTCAGCTGTTCTCGAGATTTACAATCAGCAACACATTCAGCGATTCATTTTTATTATATGTTAAATGTTATGTACGTCGTAGGCGGAGCGTTGACCCGAGTTTTTCACGCTATACATTGTAATGTGTTTAGGTAGTATAACAATAATTATGCTAAGTTTTTGCTAGCGTTCTGGTTACACCCTGTATATCTATTGATATTTCTTCTCACAGTTCCGATGGACCTTCAACAATACAGCCAATAACAACGAAGTCAGTAACACGTACGTGTCTAGGTCAGGCACGAGTTCCACTGTGACTTACACGCCACACACAGAGATGGACTACGGAACGCTTTTATGCTGGGCGCACAATCGTATTGGAAAACAACGGGTGCCCTGCGTTTACCACATTATTGCTGCTGGTAAGAATTTATATAAGTACCTACCTATAGTCGGCGACAGGTTGAGATGGCAATCGGGGTAAGAGGCGGGATAACGCCTCGCACAACCGCACGTCACCCGTGCTCGCCCGCACCGTGTTGGTGCACCAAAGTGGTGTGCCATACCCCTTCCAGGTTACCCCGCTCCCATCTTAGACTGCATCATCACTTACCACCAGGTGAGATTGCAGTCAAGGGCTAACTTGTAACTGAATAATACAAAAACCTATTTACCATATTATTATATAGGTATAAGGTCATAAATTTATGCTTTGAATTAAAAACTCAATTTATATTAATTTATAATTCAGAGTACATCTAATTATCATTGTTATCTAACTTTCATCTAACGAAATCTTATTTCTATGAAAATGTCGTGGAGATATCTTGGAAATTCTCAATAAGATATAATCCTCGCTCATAATATAATCTAACCTAACTAATAATTACGCTGAAATCTATCTCAGTTTTCAAAGGCGACCTTTACTTTACTGTAAAATCTGAGCTTGATCTTGACTTATTTGCGGTTATAATAAGTTATGATTATATTAAATCGAAGGCAAGTACTTCAATTAAATTATTATCAATACCCTTATTATAAATGCGAAAGCGTGTTTGTATGTTGGTTTGTCCTCTAATCACGTCGCAACGGTGCAACAGATTGACGTGATTTTTTGCATGGGTATAGTTAAAGACCTGGAGAGTGACATAGGCCACTTTTAGGAATTTTTAAAAAACCTAATTCCACGCGGACGATGTCGCGGGCATCTTTGAATCAGCTAGTACCTACATAAATATTCCACTCCGTAGCGTTTATTTTCCTTGTTTACTTATTTTACGCCTTAAGACTGTTAACAGATTCTCACGCTTTGCATGGTTAGGTATTTACCCGAGGTTTTTGTTTGTTTACGTGAATGGACGTACCGAGTGCAGTGTAGTTTAACAAAACCGTTTTGATCCTAGTAATCTTGAAATGCATTATTTATTTTAATATTTTTGAGAGTGTGGTGTTAGCTGTTATTAGAGTTTTAATTTTTTTAAATACAAATATATACACATTATAGATTAAGTACGAGTACATAAAAATTATAATTGTAGCCAATACCTAATACCATTTTCTATATACTTGTGTAAGAATAAGAGTCTAGAAATAATAGGAGATAAGATAGGCAGCCTGTAATAACAATAAGCCTTTATGCAATAGTTTTTGATTATTTTGAGCAATTTATTTTTATTTACCGCGGTACTTACAATAAATATGCTTTTACAATAAAGACAGATGGACAGACAGACAGACACACTTTCGCTTTTATAAATAATATTTATAAGCTATAATCGACATGAATTATTGAGGTAATTTCCTCCAGAGACCCAAGAAATCTCAAAAACTATTTTTGACAAAAAATGCTTGTATATATTTTGTAAAAATCCCGTGAGATCACCACGATTTAAGAATGCAATTCCTTACAGCATCAGGGCTGAGGAGTTGGGTCCTCGAATTCAAATTTTTTTTACTTGGTAGGTACCTTAAACATCAATTTATAACCGACAGTTACTAAATCCCTTCAATTTTTATGGTCAGGTCCCGTACAGCATCAGGATTCAGGCGTTGGAATCCAAATTTTTTATGCGATAATGACGCAAAGTTTCTTTTCAAAGGTTCTCTATCGATTAAAAAAGAAACTACGCAAATCGGTTCAGTAATCTCTGAGATTTCGGTGTACATAGGTAGAAAAACACAACTCCTCCTTTGAAAGTCGGTTAAAAAAGTAGCCTATGTTACTCCCTGATTAATCCTCTACTTGTCTGTGAAAGTCCCGTCAAAATAGGTTCAGCCGTTCCGAAGATTAGCTCAGATCAAACAGACAGACAGACAGACAAAAATTTTAAAAACGTGTGATTCAGTTATAGTACAAATAACCATATAAGCTTGATATGAGGTAGTTATTTCGAAATTACAGACAGACACTTCGATTTTATTTATTAGTATAGATTATTATTAGGATTATAAACACAATTAAAAAATATATACAAAAGTATTAATCTATATCTGTAAGAAAAATACCTAGTATTGAGGAGTGATAATCGCACTACAATTTCAGGTATATTCTAAATAATCCAATAAGAGTCGCCAAGAAAAAAAGCGATACGTCCGTTCTCGGAGAGGCCTCGGCCAGTACTAGTTTCCTAGTTCAATTTCCTACTGCACGTTCGCGCAGTTTTGTGGTGGGTTTCAAGCAAATTTTTTGGAAATGAATAATAATTAATTTTAGATTTTCTTCTTCTTTGTATATTGCAAATATGTTATATTTTTGTGAGTACTTAATTTTATTTACGTATGATGAAAAATAATCCACCAGAATGACACTTTTATATGTCTGTAATTTTGTGAAATTATAATTTTTTGGTTTGGATTTTTATAATGTAAAAAATACTAAATAGAAAACTTTTATCTGCTATAGTAGTAGTTTAGGACCTCTCCTTTAATAAATATATCTTTTTGTGTAAATTCAATAGGTAACTTTTGATGTAGTGAATGTCAAAGATTGCACGAAATTGAAAATTGAATAATAGTCTTTTGATATTTTAGGCAATAAGAAACAAACTATCAATAAATTGCAAAATGTTGTCTTACTTGGTAATAAAACAAAATTTCCTACAATGTAGTATAAATAAGTTTTTAAGTAAATGCAGGGATTCACAAAATTTAAGGGGTCAAAAATGGGCTAAAACTCCTTGTACACTACATAACCCTATTTTACGCTCTTAAATCATAACTCTATGCCTTAATCACTCATTACACCAAATTTACTCAAATTATATTATTTACTGATTACAATACTTAACTTAAGAGAACGCAGTCCGGTGCTTTCTTCATACAAACGTAAGAGGGTGATTACTACATTATTTGAAACAAGCTTATGCTCGCGACTTGGAGTTTCTTTACGTGATCAAATCAGAAATGAGGAGATCCGTAGGAGAACTAGAGTAACCGACATAGCTCAACGGGTTGCGAAGCTGAAGTGGCAATGGGCAGGGCACATAGTTCGTACAACCGATAGACGTTGGGGTCCCAAGGTGCTAGAATGGCGACCTCGCACCGGAAAACGCAGCGTTGGAAGACTTCCCACTAGGTGGACGGACGACATCAGACGAGTCGCAGGGAGCCGCTGGATCCAGGCGGCGGCGCAAGACCGTGGCGTGTGGAAGTCCCTACTTATGTCGAGCAGTGGACGTCTATTGGTTAATGATGATGATGATGATGATGATGAATACCTACTTTACTATAGCTTGTTTCAACTTTTCAATATTCACATCCAATATTACCTATTTCATAATACTAGTTTATTGAAAATGTTTGGAACGCAAAGTTTAATTCGTAAAATTTAACATAATCACAATATCAAAGTTTTAAAATATTCATCATAATAATATTTTACTCAATGTTTATTCGGACCCAATAAGTTTCATGAGATGTGTTGCAATATTAATACAAAAGTTTTCACATTCGATCGACATCAAATAACGCCAATTTATGCTGAATAATACACTGTTAACGTACAGTAAGGCACCGTTCACATTAACGATCCTAGTCAATATCAGTATTGCCTTCAATGGGAAAGCTCAACGGGAATAGTGAGACCTACCCATCCTAATTATGTCCTAAGTCATACCTAACCGCTGGCCGATAACTTGAGGATTGCGCCCGCTAGACAGACTCTAATATGAACGAAGCCCAAATAAGTATCGTCTCATTATGTATGCCATATTTTATGTGATTTATCGTTAATGGCGCGATCTGGTGCCAAGTGTCTACTCGGCAAGATTCTCATCTCCTAACGTAGTGTTTATTGGAATATTGACAGGGTTTCTTCAAAGAAAAGTCTAGAAATATCTTACGCAATTTCATTTTTTCCCTACCTATTTGAATATGAAAGAGAAAAATAATTAGATGGAAGCACTTGTGAGAGGTCTGTTATTGACAAAAACATGCGATGTTTTTTTTATGTACTTAAATCTTTAGTTTTTCAGCTGTCAAAATCAGACTGGCGCGTTTGGAACCCTCGCAGCTTTAGTTTTAATTTTACGTAATTCATTTTCACCAATTAAGTACTTAATTATTTTACAAATTCAACAATTGAAAATCAAAATTTAGTGTAGGTACAATGGTACCCAATTTGAATAAATGATTTGACTTTGACTTCCATGTTTTTATTTTTAGGTCGCCCAGATCAAGTCCACAATTGTACAGTGGTTAATGCGTCTCTTACGTCGTTCGGAGTTCGTTGTTCGGAAGGCTTTAACGGGGGCATGCCTCAATCCTTCTTGTTGGAAGTCAGAGATATTGTTACACAGGTAAGTAATTAGGTCTTTTCTTTTTCTTACAAGTCAATTATAAGCTGATCGTATAATGAATGTGACAAGAGGCGCAAAGACCGCGCGTAATTTTCAGTAGTAGGTATAGTGCATTCAAAATAAACTGGTGTGTTTCCACTTGAGACCGGCAATAATAATAGGATAACATTCGACATGCCACGTAAAGAATAGGGGTAATAAACCAAACACAGAGAGAGAGCCCATTCATTTTAAAAGAAGCCGGTTCAACCTAATCTATTTGTTGCAAACCAACCAGTGTTGATACTTTTGAATTCTCACGCCACGACTTAATCCTATAGTTATTGCTAATGACAGTCTCAAGTGGAAACACGTCAGTTTATTTTGAATGCACTATACCTACCGGCACCAAACCGGCATTGCTACCATGCAATGGGTGCAGCGTCTGTGATTGGTATGCTATAATGACATAATACCTTCTGCATTGATTGGTAAAGAAGCGCGAATTTCTGCCGATGTCAACAGCTTTTTAGGGTTCCGTACCTCAAAAGGAAAAACGGAACCCTTATAGGATCACTTTGTTGTCTGTCTGTCTGTCAAGAAACCTACAGGGTACTTCCCGTTGACCTAGAATCATGAAATTTGGCAGGTAGGTAGATCTTATAGCTGGCATTTGTGGAAAAATCTGAAAAACGTGAATTTAGGGTTAGATCACACAAAAAAATTAAATTGTGGTCACGAACTAATAATTAGTATTTTCAACTTTCGAAGTGAGTGACTATATCAAGTGGGGTATCATATGAAAGGTCTTCATCTGTACATTCTAAAACAGATTTTTATGCATCATAGTTTTTGAATTATCGTGCAAAATGTTGAAAAAATACGACTGTAGTACGGAACCCTCATTGCGCGAGCCTGACTCGCACTTGGCCGGTTTTTTCGTCAGCAGAAGTTGGAGTGTTCGATATTTACAGGCGATTCGTGATTCTGAAGTCATTCGCCTCTTGTCAGGCATCTAGAATGTGATAGTTTCAATACAAACTCAAATAAACTATATCTGCGGCGCCGCCACGTCGCTCAAGTGCGCTTTGAGTAAATTCCTAAAAGGCCAGCAACGCATCGGCGGCTCCTCTGGTGCTGCAAATGTTCATGGGCGGCGGTAATCACTTAACATCAGATGACCCGCCTGCTCGTTCGCTCGCTATATCTATTTAAAAAAAACAAAAAAAAACACTCATACATACATACAGTACCAACTCATATAAACCATAGTCCGCGACAGGATGAGGTAGCAATCGTGGTATGAGGCGAAGCGACGCCCGCACACCCGCATGTCATCCGCACTCGCCCGCACCGGGTCAGTGCGGGGGCTGTGCGGGCGTACGGGGCGTTCCCTCCCCGATTGCCATCTCGACCTGTCAGTTACTATATACAGTACGCGGCCGAAAGTAATCGACCATTAGAAGGCGATAGCAGATTTGTAGAGCGCTGTCCCTGTCGTTGAGACCGACAAAACGTCATATAGGTATGAGCTTGGACGATTTAACCTACGTCCAAGGGTATGAGTGACACAGACAACGCTCTACAAAGCCGAAATGTCATTCTAAAGGCCGATGTACATTACTTTCGTGTATGCAATCGCGTCCGGACCCGCGATTTGTACGTGAACATGCACATAGTATTGTCAAATAATATATTAGTTCAACTACAGATTATTTCAAACATTTTGTCCTAACAGGAAATAGTAGCGAACGTGTCAAGCGCAGTGCCACGATTCACGGCAGGCGGTCTGATACCAGGGCACACGTACGCTGCAGCCGTCTTAGCGTACAACGCTAAGGGAAGAGGAGATCCGTACCCTATGAGGGCAAGCACGTTGCGACCGCCCGAAAAACACCACGTTCATGATAAGAGTCTAGGTAAATATTAATAGGTACATCCAACAATTCCTCGGAAAATAAGAAGTGGAAACCTAATTAGTGAAAAGTATAAAACATAAGCTGTGATAATAGCCTAGTGGTTAGGACGTCCGCCTTCTTATCGGAGGTCGGGGGTTCGATCCCGAGCACGCACCTCTAACTTTTCGGAGCTATGTGCGTTTTGAGTAATTAAATACCACTTGCTTTAACGGTGAAGGAATACATAGTGAGGAAACCTGCATACCTGAGAGTTCTCCATAATGTTCTCAAAGATGCGAGAAATCTACCAATCCGCACATGGCCAGCGTGGTAGACTATGGCCAAAACCCTTTCAGACCCATTCGGGGGATTTCTAGTCATGCGATTTTTCATTGTTATATCTCTCCCATAAAAATAACATTAATGAATATAAAATTATCTGACAATCTGTGGTATATTTTTTTTATTTTTTTATTTATTAGACAACTTAAAACTGACTATACTGACTAAAAACTGATATATACAAAACATCACATCATTTAATTACTACAGTCCAAGATACTAGGTATTGTCCGAGCCAATAAATATTTGCATTTCCTTTCCCAGATATACCAAAAACTGCCTTCCAAATGTCTGGAGCGATGTCGGCCGCGGTAGGCGGCGGCGGAGTCTTCATGGTGGTGCTAGTCCTCTTCATGATAGCTGTGCGTCAAAGGTGTACCAAACGCAAGCTTCGTTCAGGAGCTCCCTCCTCGCAGCCAGCATCACCAGACAAGCTGCGAGAGAAAGACGATAGTGAAAGTGATGATCGGAATCCGGATATAATTCCATCGGATACAGATCATTTGCAGGTATTATTTTTTTCATTTTCCCTATTCTATACGGTCATTGATCTAAATAATTAGTATAGTCCGCAATAGGTCAAGATGGCGATCGAGGTATGAAGCGGGGGGACGCCCCGCACACCCACGTTCGCCCTCACCAGGTTAAGGCGTTCCCTTACCGATTGCCATCTCGACCTGTTGCGAACTATACCTATAGAAGGAATGTTTTAAACATAAACCTTGTTCTATGAAGCTGTCAAAATTAGTATGACCCTGGACATAAAGAACAAGTTGTAGTTTGCAAAAAAAATTGTTCGCAATGATTTGTGGTTATACTATAGAGCATATTATTCACGGTACTAAAGCAAACCACTCAATCGACATGTACGCCAATTATTTGCATCGAGGCGTGTGCTTGAACAAGCGTTCGACGCAAAAATTAAATTGTATGCATTGTAAAACCGATAGCTCAAGGTCGAAATTCCACGAACATGTAGATACGAAGCAATTTGATTCCTTGTGTCTAATTCGAACCGGGTTATGAAACGCCCTTTCGGCATCAGTTTTCCGCTCCGCTTTTAATATAGGTGTCTAAGTCAAGAGGAATAGGCATATTCTAAGCAAGCGCGTTCCATCTTAGGCTGCAACATCACTTGCCAGCAGGTCTGATTGCAGCCAAGCGCTAATCTCTATAAATTAAAAAAAAAGATTGGTGCGGACGCTATGTTGAGATGGAGATGCGAATAGGATATTAAATTGGGAGTAATGTATAATTTGTTTACGTACATACAAGTGCGTTCCCGTGTATGAAAGTTAAACAAAATGACAAAATGAACCCACCACCATAGGTTAGCAATTATTTCTGTCTTCCGTATGCTCGTTTGTAAGAACCCTATATTGTAATAAGATGGAATATCAAAAGACCCAAGCAAAATACTTTCTAAATTATTTTTCAAGTATGTTCTATCTTAAATGGAATATAAATAGGTAGTACTCGAAATGATTCTTGAGATATAATATTTTAAGATAATATTTTCGCTTCATCATTTCACGCCTTTCACTCCTCTATAAAGTACTACATTGATTGATCTAACACTCTCTTTGTCCAAAGTAATAGTAGACTAAAATTTATTATCAAGTTTTCTTGGCAAATTTTCAGATAGGTAAATTGATTTCGTACCTAGTTACATAGTTTTTGCCTATTCTAATATTATTATAATACCTGAGCACGACCGAATTTTACTTGGCATCTTTAGATTTGATTGTTAGGTGATTGGTAGTATCCCTGAATTTACTCAGGGATGACAACTATCTAGAATAAAAATATAACAAGCGTGTACGGACTCATTCCAGCGTGTTTACTCGATCGGGTTAGTCAGTAGCTTGCTTTTTCTACACTGGAATCCATATTGGATTCAAAAGGATTGGAAATGCATGCATGCATGCTCGTATACGAGCTTATAAGCGCGTCAATGCTCGTACGAGATGTCCGTGTGACAAAAAGCGCACGCACGTATCTATACGCGCGTATAAAAATGAACTTATACGCGCAAAAAATACGCTAATCTGAAATCGCTGTTACCTTTGCACACAACGTATTTTTACGCACACAGTGAGTCATGCGAATCTTATTAACCTATTGACTATTGGTTTTTAGGGTTCCGTAGCCGAATGGCAAAAAACGGAACCCTTATAGATTCGTCATATCTGTCTGTCTGTCTGTCTGTCTGTCTATCTGTCTGTGCGTCCGTATGTCACAGCCACTTTTTTTTTAAGTCTTAAAGTCAACCAATCTTTGTTAGCCCTAGCACAGATTCTAAATTCAAATTCACGGTCTATTTGGGCTGCAAATTACAAACACAAGTCTCAAATTTTTATCATGTGCTTTTGTAGACTACAAAGTGTCGAGTAAATTTATGTTCATTTTTCATTGAGTCTATAACTAAATAAAATAAATAGAAAATAAACTTAATACAGGCACAGTCTATTTACTCCTATCTTTGTTTACCTAATGTAGTTTCTACGAAAATAATTTAATTGGGTACTATTGATTTTTGTATGTTTAGCAGGTGGACTATTTTCGACAGCAGCAGGTGTCAACGATATCGCCGCCGAATAACAGGGCGCCGCGGGGCAGCATCGCCGGAGTCCGGGGCAGTATACCCGGCTACTGCCCGCTCAGGACTGCGCCGCCGCCCTCCCATCCTCCCATACACGACAATCCTGTAAGCGTATAAAATATAGCTTAAGAAGAATTCACCTCGAGTGCTCTCAAGCAAGCTGCATACAAATGTGGTTTGCTTCTCATATTTTGAATATCATCAATCAATCAAACTCAATGTAATTAAAGTGTTGCCACAGGAATAAAATAACTTAATTCACGCGGACAAAGCGGGCATCAGCTAGTATTAAATAATGGTTGGATAGTATATACCTACATATAATATGCAGATTTATTACTTTCGCTTTAACATAGACATATGGATTTATGTTATATCTTAATGACTTAAAAAATATACTATTGTTAAGGTTCAATGAAAATATTTGGTTTAAAATAATTTATTTGAGATAAAAATGCATTTCTGGATTAATAAACCCAATAAAATTATTATAATGAAAAAATACCTGCAAATGTTGCGCTAGAGAATTAATGACCATAATAATTTCAGTAATAACAGTCACATTATTTCTCTCTGCAAAGTTTCTTAATCCGGACGTAGCACGAATGGGGACTTAAGTCAAATTTTAGCAAAATATTTGGCTTCCATAGTCGGATCTTATGCAAATTGTGTTATGGTAATGACTACACACGAATTACTAGCTTACGTTCGGAGTTTATCTGGATATCACATAATAAAGAATTAGATAAAACATAAAGGCAAATAGTAGGTAGATGTTGGTATGTAACATATATTATGATGTATTATTATTCATTTTTCCCTAATACAACCTATATTAGTATAAATGTGAAAGTGTGTCTGTCTGTTTTATCTGTTTAAAACCTTTATACGGTGGTGATGTTGTCTGTTGATCTACTGCTGATGGTGGAGTTTTATATCCGTTTAGGTCGTATGAAACATTTCTATCTGTATATGTTCAGTGTACTTACTATTTTGGTTCCGTACCCGAAGGATGCCTTACGGGACCCTATTACTAAGACTCCGCTGTCCGTCCGTCCGCCCGTCTATCTGTCAGCTGGCTATATCTCGTAAACCGTAATAGGTAGAGAGCTTAAATTTTCAAAGAATGTGTATTAATATTGCCGCTATAAGAACAAATAATAAAACTTCCAAAATACGCGCCATGTAAATTTAAAATTATTTTACGATGGTACGGAACCCTTCATGTGTGGGTCCTATTCGCACTCGACCGATTTTTTTATTTGGATGTGTTATGTTAATTTGGACATGTTGTGCTGTATATAGACATCAACGCCGGGGATACCACCGCCAGCGGGGTTTGCGGGTGGCGCCTGTACACTACCTCGCAACGCGGGTGCCGCGAATGATCGCTGCATCCCGCTTCAGCACCTCCGCACGCTGCCCCGTGCGCACCCCCACGCGCATCCTCAAGCGCACCCACACGGACACTCGCACCCGCACCCACACCCACCGCGTGACACCCCCCTCTGACAGACTACGCAGCTATAGGGCCTGTAAATAACGCTCAAGTAACTCTAAGGTAAACGTTTCGGTGATTTTCGTCACGTGATTATGTGCAGTTTTAGGTGTTGTGTTGCTGGTTCATCGATTACATCCATGTGACAATTTAAAATGGTCTCAATAGAGAAGTTTCTTCTGAGAATTTTGTTTGTAATATATTATGAGTAATTTAACATCACTTAATTTTTAAGTAAGTTTAAGTTTCTCACTAAATATTAAGTATTTCTGTCATAGTACCTACTACCTACTATCATTATTATATGTATAGCCTATCATATCATTTGTTAAAAATTTCACGGCTTTAATTATTTGGTGTCAAGCATAAAATTTACAACCCATCGTACGACATAACTAAGAGGGTACACGGCAAAATTTAATTTGCAAAAACGATCACTGCCACACAGACTTCATAGTAAATGAAATTTATTGATAAATGGAAAAACGATATTTAAGAGTATCATTAAATTCATGTTATCTGGAATTTACTGAGCTAATAGTGGTAGTAATGTTTGCTCCGTAAATGCGCGATTACCATTGGCTGCTCGAACGTATAAACTTAAGTATTATATCAATGGAACTTCTAAGTTATGTCGTATTGTATAGTTAAGTATATTAAAGAAATGCGCTGCTCATGTTAAAGCAATGAATTGTAGCAATCAGTTACAATATTATGAATAATTACGTTATAATTAATCGAAATTGTCTAATCTTTATAATGACCATTCTCAAATTATTTCACTATCACAATTTATTTATCTTCGTTAGGTCGATAGGCTTGCGCTTGATGTCATCAATCATCATCATGCCATAAGGAAAACAATGATGAGGTCTAAGTTGGAGCACGCTTGCCTAGAAAATGTCTATTCACTCTTGGCTTAAAGGTATGTGGCAGGAAACACGGATGCAAGAAGGTCGTTGCAAAACTTAGCAGTTCGTAGTTGCTTTTTTGTTAAGCAAAATATAATCGCAATGTAATTCTCAGAGAACGTTAACAATGTCTGAAATTGCCGAGACTGTTTTACCTAATTTTAATTACCTAAATAGTTAGGATGAACGAAATATAGGAGATTGTTACGGTTTGTTTGTAAATTAATTGTAAATATTATCGATATCCCCGAATAATCTAGATTTATATGAATTTATCATACGTAATAAATAATAATAGGTATATACATAGGTGACAAAAAACTTGCTTTGTTTTTTAAACGGTTTTTGTATTTTGATTGAAAGCTTTATTTACAAATTAATTTACAATGGTTGTGAAACTTGTAAAATTTCATGTAAGATCTATCTTTATATTATAATCAACTGGATACATTTTTATTACAATTGTAACTAGTGTATTATCAAAATTAAATTTAATAATTATACTATCCGACAACAGTTTTTAAACTTATAACATACTCGTATGTTATATGGAAAAAAGAATATTGATGGATTCAGATTACGTTTAAAACTTTTTCTAATCCACATTTTGTACAGAAGAGGAAATTAATGTAATCATGATCACAAAAAATATTGTGATAATACGTTAAAGTTATTATTATAAGTACATTAACAGTAAAATGCATTTATGTTTATTTCTAGTCTAATATTTTCGAAGCCAATTTCCTTAGAAGGTTGTATAAAACAAATCCTAAAGAATAAACTAATTGGGAATATAGTCATTTCAAAAATGTCATTAATATTATTTACTCGTACATTCCATGTAAATACTTGAACTGAAAACAAATCTATAACATTGACTGGTTATGGTAAACTAGATGAGATGGTCACCTAGCTACGAGTTGAATTTTCTGGCCCGGTTTGCTGTAGGTCTTATTTACTATACACAGGTGAAGTGTAAAAGTTTACATAGAGCTCTCAGGTCAAGTATAGTGATTTTGTCATTTTAAAGACACGTTGATATTAAAAAGACATATTTTTTTTAATTTCAATCTATCTGTTAATGATAAATTATTATTTACTAGATGAGGCCCGCAACTTCGTCCGCGTGGATTTAGGTTTACAAAAACCCCATGGGAACTCTTGGATTTTTCGGGAAAATAAGTAGCCTATGGCCTTCCCTGGTACGCAAGCTATCTCTGTACCAAATTTCGTCATATTCGGTTGAATGGATGGGCCGTGAAAGGCTAGCAGACAGACAGACAGACAGACGGACGCACAGATAGACAGACAGACACACTTTCACATTTATAATATTAAGTATGGAAGTATGGATTGTTAAACATAAATTTGATGTTGAGGCAAAATAAAATAATATTAGTTTATTAGATCAATTTGTCCGTTTTGAAAGACTTGTATATATGCGACATTAATAGTGTAAATGTTTTGTATTATACAATTTTATATAATTTTGTGTGTTCAAATATTAGGACACGTGATTAATTTAAGGCCTTCGCTTTATAAGCATTAAATTTATTAATTTTGAAAAGCAATTTTTTAACAAACAGTTTTTTTAAACAATTCTCTTATGGTTTTAATAACTTTTTACATTAAACAGTATATAATAGTTATTATAATAAAAATGTGTTAAGGCGCCAATATACATTGATTTTTAATAGAGACACTTTTAGATTCATAGACCTTAAAAACTAACAGCTAATAGGCTTACGTCAAATTAATATTCAATCATACCTGGAATCTGTTGATATGCTACTTAGCACGTTGCTATTTGTCAAATACTGTAAGGTCTTGTTTAACAATTAATAATATTATCAATGCGGCTAAGTAGGTAATTTATCAACAGATTACGGGTAGCTGGGATAGATTGATTAATAATATTTTAATAATTTCGGCCGCTAGGCTCTCAAATAAAATTTAATTCACTTTATACGCCGTAGACAATCTTTGAAAACCTTGCGAGATGTAGTCCGCGACAGTTCGAAATGGCAATCGGGGAGTTAACGCCCCGCACACCCACACAGCCTCCAAGCGGTGCGGGCGAGCGTGGGAACATGCAGTGTGTGGGGCGTCCCCCCACCTCATGCCCCTATTGCCATCTCGACTCTCGACATCTCGATTGTTCTTTAGTTTAATGGTACAAGCATCTTTTGCATTTAAAACTACATGTTCGTGATTATTGTCTAGTATCAATGTCAATAATGTCATTTTAGTACAGAGAACTGTGTTTGACTACGTTTCTTTGTAAATATAGACTACTGTATCTATTTTTATATTATTTTCTTTGCCTTGAGATATTTGCGAAGATGCTGAGTCAAATTGGAACATTTTTATTTAGTGTTGATTCAGACCCGTACATATAACAACCTTTTGTACAAGTTAGCACTTAATAAGCTACAAGTATGATGCTACGATATTTAGTCCTATACTATGATGCCCGTGACTTCGTCCGCGTGGAGTTGGGTTTTGTAAAAATCCCGTGGGAACTCTTTGATTTTCCGGGATAAAGTAGTAGCCTATGTCACTCTCTAGGTCTTTATCTATACCCATGCAAAATTCACGTCAATCCGTTGCACCGTTGCGACGTGATTGAAGGACAAACAAACAAACACACTTTCGCATTTATAATAATGGTACTGATTATACTTCCCATAAAGGAGTTCACTAAGTGTGTTGGCGTCGTTATATAAAAATTGTACTATTTATTATATTTTTTCAAATCCATACAGTCATCGAAAACCTTTGTAGAAACTGTATTTTGTTTTGTTTCATAGTAACATTTCGGGCAATAATTTTAACACAGATATTAAAAATATCTATTTATGTACCTAATAAAATTATTATGTTAATAGCTAATTGTTTTGTTAGTTATGTCTAATGAATATCACTTTTATAGAGAATTTAATTATGTTTGTTAAAAGTTAATGAAATGTAAATAGTTTGAACGAAGACTTTCTAACTGTCGGGATGTCGGTTTTCAATAAAATATTGAGAAACGAAAATAAAGGAAAAATATTCTAAAACGTTTTTTGGTGTTTAATTTTTATTTTAACATACAAAAGAGCTTGTGATTTAATCTTCTTGCTCGCAAAATAAGATACTTAAAATTCTCCTAAATTCGCGAGCGGCAAAGAAAGAAAAGTCACAAAACTCTTTTAATTTAGACTGTGAAAACGTGAATAAAATAGCTATATAATAATAATAAATAATCAGCGACGTGCATAAGGTTAGTAACCAGGATAATCCATAGTTATAGGAAGGAAATTATTCACCTACTGGCTACTGACAGATCTTAATCAAAAACAAGCATTGAACTATACTTATTATAAGTTAAGTGAAGGTAAGCAGTGATGTTATGCCTTTGAGACCTAAATTGCAATAGATGTGTTTTTAGTTTCGTGAAATTATTCTACCACAGCGTGGTAGACTATGGCCAAAACCATTCTCTCTCAGAGTGAGAATGGAGATCCGTGCTATGTAGTAAGCCGGCGATGGGTTGCTCATGATGATGATGATGATGATTCTATTATACCTAAATAGAATAAACAAAGATTTCTCATTTGAGATCGACCCCATTTTCTTTGCTCGAAGACCCCATTTTCTTTCCTTGAAAAATGCCGAATTGGTCCCGACTTTCTATTTTTTCTTTCTCAGTAAGTATGTAAATTTTAGAAAAACTGATCTTAGAATGAAAATCCGCTTACTTTTTGCTCGTTCTTTACAAATATCACAAGCCACAGGCCAAAAGTAAGCCCGGATAACCGTTTTTTGTTCCATTCCTCTACCTAAGCCCGGGTAATCCGGTGGAACGTATTCGGTGGGATTTTTTTCAATATGCCTTTCAGGTGCGGATTGCATGCGGTTTTTTGGCTCGTAGAGAGAGATATCGAATAATGAATGGATTTTGGTTATCTTGTTTCAGATAGACGGATAGAGCGTACAAAAAAGAGTCGGGACCACTAGTTGATAAAACAGTAGGTACAGGAACATTATATCGGTACCGGGTACGGGAATTACAAAAAAATAAGTATATCTACACTATTTTTTACAATAGTTTGACTAGTCGATTCGTTTTGATTTTGTGAATAGGATTTGTGTTTGAATAATAATTTATGTAAAATCTCCCAAGAAAATCTCCTTGATTTCTCTTTATTCAAATTTTTGAATGGAATTCAAAATTTCCAACAAATCCGGCTTTACTTATTCCTTGTTCATATTATAAAGGGAACTGTACAAAATTTCAGTTTTCTAGGTCCAAAGGTTCGGGATGGACTTTAGTCAGTCAGTGAGTCAGGCCTTTTATTTTTATGTGTACTAATAATAATAATAATAATAAATATATTTATTTAAGAAAACATAATATTTACAGGTTATAACAAATTCAGGTATAATCATAAACTCGAAGCTTGAGTTTTTCCGTATACCTACCAAAGCCGTCAACATTAGGTATCTACACGTAACACATTTATCTAATTAAAAGCTAAATAACAATTACTATAAACTAACAACATTGAACCAAATGTAGGATATTTTAACACTTATATTTAGTAGTATTGATTGTACCGTGATCATACAAACACATATACTTACATATAAGCTTATCGTTAAGGAGTAATTTGTTCCAGGCAACCAAGAAGATGAAAGAAGAACAGAAATATGGGTAAGGATGTGGACTGTAGGTAAGTACCTATTAGGGTCAGCAAAAACTCATATTTTTATCATACCATCGGGCATGGGTTTAATAAAAACTGGCATACCCCTTCCAGGTTCGGCCGATCTCATCATAGTCTGCATCATCACGTCTTATCACCAGGTGAGATTGCAGTTAAGAGCTAACTTGTATCTGAATAAAATAAAATGTAACTTTACGGTACCTACTAAATAATACTTAGTTTGTTACACTCGAAATATAATTTTGATAAAAACTAACGTTTCATAGCTTTCGTCGAGTTGGGGGTAGACTAGCGTAAGTCAAACTTTTTCAAATTTTCATATAATATTACGACTTGTAAAAGTAATAGTTTTTTTATATATGTAGGCGTGTCAATGTTATAATAGGTTTTACTGTCATAGATTCCGTGAAAAGAAACGTTGCATGAAGGAAGCTTTACTCTGTGAAAAGAAGCCATCTTGGATTAGCCGGCAGAGTTGGATTTTGACAGACACGCGTAGGTTGTCAGATTCAGAATTCACTCTAGCCTTTTTATTAGAATTCAGATTAGCTTAGGTAATTCGAGATAGGTAGCTTTTAGCGTGAATAATAATGATCGTGATATTTAATTCTGTGATTGTGATAATGTAGAATGTTTGTGTTAAATCGTAACCTTAAAGTAATTCTAACCTTTAATGCTATCCGGTGACTTTGTCTGCAAAGCACTATTAATAATGTTCGCGTAGTTGTTAGACGAATATGGAATATTAATTATATTGGTGAATATTAGAGTAATTCGTGAGTTAACGGTTGGCTCAGTGGATAGATTATTATAATGACATCCGTTAAGGTTATTTCTGCAAACGCTAGTAATTTAGAGTGTAATTGGAGATATACCGGCAGTTGAGATAATAATTAGTTTAAAGTGATAGTTTAGTGTGATAGTAATTTGCAGTTAACTTTGATAGTACCCGCTTTAGAAACGTATAACCCGTTTGGTTAAGAATCATTGATGACTCTTGTGTAGGGTAGACACTACCCTACACAAGAGGTAGGGTAATCGGACAATGAGTTTCCCATTAGATCGAATAGCTTGCATTCTGGTGGTTTCGAGGAAACCGGGCACGAGCTGGCGATCCCTTGAGTGGGATTCGCGTAGGTAGGTATAGTGTGGCGATTGCATGCCTGGATGAATAGTGTTCGAGGCGCCGTAGCGCACGATGCTATGGCATTCGGTATGTAGACGCGCATAGAGTGGATAAGGTAGAGCTATTGTGATATTGCGAGTTAGTAAAGAGGAGTCAATAATATGATCTGGTTTAGATAGTGAGTGTCAATGCAATGATTATTTTAAGAGTGTTCATGAAGTTGAGATTGATGATTGAGCTAGTCGCCACGCGAGTTTCTTGCTGGCTCTTCTCGCGGTAGGCTGTAGCATTCCGAACCAGTGGTAGATTGTCTTTAGATGATCAGATAAAGAAATGGCTAGTGATTTGATTCAGAGGTTGCAATAGCAATTGTGCCCTAATCACATGATGCGATGATGCTATGATGATGCTGATGATGATGATGATGTTGAGATTAGGTTAGAGTGAGGTGAGGGGTCGCTGTGAGGGGTGGTTGGAGGCGACCTAGGTAGGGTTAGGTTAGGTTTACCTCGTTACCTTGCGTTGATAGTTTCCCTGTGCTATACGTGAGAGTTTCCATGATAATAATTGAGGATAGTCCATGTAATTTGATAACACAAGAATATCGTTAGTTCACATATGCGGCCTGGTTCATTTTAAGAAAGTAAATCCCGACTCATCCAATAGGTTGTTTAAAGTGCTGAGAACTAATTGTAAAGATCATTGATTAAAGTACCTAGTGGTTAATTACTACGTTCTGATACGTTCTGATGTCGGCTGAGGATTAATAATAATAATTATCGGTCATTCTCCTTCCTATTTCTGATGTACGTGACTAGCGCGCCTACATATATTTAAAAAAATCTGTCTATTTCTTTAAATAATAATACTTATAACATTGCCTGATAAAGATTTTCTTGACTAATAGGCTCTTTTTGACTTAATATAAATGGAAAAATATAGTTTTGGAAGATTTAGAATCTTTAGCTTTTTCGACTAATCTTGTACCTACTTACTTAAAGGAAGAATAACAATTCTAGACATAAATAATATTATAATAGATACAATAAACAACAAAGTTGTGTTTCAAGTTGCTGTGATATATGCATTAACATAAATTTAACAGAGATGGCCAGTAAACAATTTCCAAAACTTTCCACTTAGCTGGCCGGTTTCAAGTTGCGGTATTCATAAGTTCTCAGAAACACTTGGCTTACTTAAACCACCATTTCATTTGAAAATTTAGACCAATTTGTTACTAACTACAAAGGCTAAAATATTTACAAGATCTAATTGGCTGTGTGACTTGTCCAATGATATAAAAACCAGTCAAGTGCGAGTCAGACTCGCGCACCGACGGTTCCGTACTACAAGATCTAATTGGCTGTGTGACTTGTCCAATGATATAAAAACCAGTCAAGTGCGAGTCAGACTTGCGCACTGAGGGTTCCGTACTACAAGATCTAATTGGCTGTGTGACTTGTCCAATGATATAAAAACCGGACAAGTGCGAGTCAGACTCGCGCACCGAGAGTTCCGTACTACAGTCGAATTTTTCGACATTTTGCACGAAAATTCAAAATCTATAATTCATAAAAATAAATAAAACTCTGATTTAGAATGCAGAGGTGAAGCCCTTTCATATGATACCCCACTTGATATAGTTATCTTACTTAGAAATTTGAAAATATGTACTTACCAATTTTTAGTTCATGACCACAATTTAATTTTGTGTGATGTAACCATAATTCACGGTTTTCAGATTTTTCCCCTAGTATCTGCCATAAGACCTATAGGTCAACGAGAATTACCGTTTAGGTTTCTTGACAGACCGACAGACAGACAGACAGACAACAAAGTATATAAGTATATAAGGGCTCCGTTTTTCCTTTTGAGGTACTGAACCATAGTCAAAATGTGTTTTATCGGTTTTTGTTCCGACGCTGTTCCATTCATACGTGAATTATTTACCTAATTGTATTTCACACCCAGTGGAATACGGCTGCAACTTTATTAAGTACAATACATTTTATAACACTCAAAATCCATCAAAAGAATAATAAAGCCAGAATACCTAGCAATCTAGTAATATTTTACCAAAACGCTCCACGTCACTTCAGCTTATAGTACACGAAAGTTAAACCTTTATAGCGCCTTAAAAAAACAAATTCATTTTCACGTAACACGAAACCATGAATGCTCCGTAAAATATCCCTCTATTAACACAACGCCCAAGCCACGGTGGGTCAGGAGCCAAAATTTACGACCTCACGCCAACCTTCTAACCGCCTTCCCGCTACAAACATTGTATTATACGCGCTAGCGACTCTCTGATACACAATGTAATATACCTAATAGGTCGGTACAGTCCATGACACGTTGAGATGGCAATCGCGGTATGAGGCGGGGGGGACATCCCGCACACCCGCAGGTCACCTGCGCTCGGCCGCACCGGGGTAGTGTGGGGGCTGTGTGGGTGTGCCATTTCAACCTGTCGCGTACCATAAGTAGTTTTCTAACGGCTGCGTTTTTGTTCAAAATGTAGATTCGCCGCGCCTGAATCCAGCGGCTCTTTGCGACTAATTTGATGTCGTCTGTCCACGCTTTTGATAAGGACTTCCAACGCTACGCTTTCCGGTACGGACTTGCCATTTTAGTATCTTAAGACCTCAGTGATATTTCGAACTATATGCCTTGCCCATTGTCATTTCAATTTCGTACCCTGCTGAGCTATGTAGGTTACTCTGGTCCTCTTACTAATCTCTTCGTTTCTGATTTGATCACGTAGGTACTTAGAGAAGCTCCAAGTATATCTCTCTTCATCGCTCTCTGAGCTTTCTTATGAAACACATAGTTATCATCATCATCATCATGATCAACTCATCACCGGCTCACTATCGAGCGCGAGTCTCTTCTCAGAGTGAGAAGGGGTTTGGCCATAGTCTACCACGCTGGCCATGTGCGGATTGGTAGTTATAGCAATCATTTATTGTGTTGGCCCCATAAGTCATCACTTTGGACTTTGGTCTTCAAACACCGAGGAATTTTGGACAAGAAGACATCTCGAAGCTTCTCGAATGCTGCTCAGGAGAATTAGATTCGGTGGCAAACCTTCTCAAAATGGGTTCATCAATTCATTTATAATGTACGTACAGTGAAGACAGCCACCTCATCTCACAGGTAATATGTTTAAACATTAGAGTATCTGAAGCAGAAACCATAACACAAACTTAGAGAGCGCTTGATAGTTACTTGGGAGGGGGCTTAAATAAATAAACTACCGAATTCAAAGTACCAAAGCGGGAGTGTCCTCTCAACGCTTTGAGCGAGAGCCAAGGAAGCCCAAAGAGAGTGGTCTAAACAATTTGCATTTATTAACTGCTTGCGCAGGTAACGCATGTGCAAAACAAAGGGTTGGGGATTTAAATCAACACTGTGTTTGCTATTTTGGGATTTATTGCTCACTTATTTTATTCTTTATATCGAAAATACTAATAAGATACTAATCTTACACAGGAAAAATCTATTAATATCAGGCGACAGATAAGCACCCCCAACATGAAGAAATTAGTTAGTAATAAAAGTTGTTTAAATAAATACCTTGTATTTACTAACAGCCGCACTCAGAGTAACTTAATCGTTACTAAAGTTTAGTTAAAACGAGTCAGAGCTATATCTCTCACATACATCTGTCTCGTTTTAACTCAATCTTAAGTAACGATTAGCGACCCATCCGTTCAACCGATTTTGGCGAAGCGATAGCTTGCATCCCGGGGAATGACATACGCTACTTTTTGTCCCGGAAAATTATAGAGTTCCCACGGGATTTTTAAAAACCTGAATACACGCGGACAAAGTCCCGTAAGTCGTAAGTTTATCATTAAAATGTATTAAGATCATTGATGTGTTCACAGAATTTCGAGCATGCAAACGTTTAGGTACGAGGCATAAGAATGCGCCTGTTAAAGCGTTATTGATATTACGTGGAAGATCGCAATGCACGATTGTATTTTTGTATTAAGGTTATGTTATTTGATACTAAAATGCAAATAATAAAGATGATTCAAGGTAAAATGTGGACGTTCAGTTTCATTTCTTTGGTATACCAGCTATGAAGTATGCGGTGAAGAAAAACTTTGTACTGAAATTCATAGATCTGTAAGAATTCTGATAGGACTAGTGTCTGCAAAGTGCTCTCAGAGCTTAGCGTAATGCATAGAGTTATGATACTAGCGTAATGTCATGAAATTCTAATTTAACGAGACAGCATGTCAGTCATCAGTGCCCAGTTGTGGGGTATAAAGCCCGTAACTTTAGCCTGTATTTCCAAAAAATGCGTGGTAAGAAGGAGTACCTAAGAGAAGCAGGGTAACCGTTAAATATTAAAAAACATAATATACGTACTATCCATCATTATAACCCTTATTACCTTAGTAATTTTAAATACATATTAAAAATTGCGTAACCGGCAGGAATCGAACCTGCATCTTCTGGGTTCGCGCCCGATGCCTTATTACCTTATTCACCACACATACATCAACGTCATTAATTTCATGAATTACGAAATCAATAAATATGATTATTTATTATCATGACAACGTACACTTCAATTATTATTCATTGAAAACAATTAATAAGTCAACAATAAATTAAGCGTGTTGTCAAACATTTCAATTTTATTAATCTTTGTTCGTATGGAATCTCTACCCATATTATAATTGCGAAAGTGTGTTTGTTTATTGGTTTGTTGGTTTGTCCTTCAATCACGACGCAATGTCTCCTGAGGATACTCCAGTGTCGGAAGGAAATGTGCAATGTGCATAAGTATTTTGGAGGGTGTGTGAGGTGGTGCGTATTAGTTACTCGCTTTTTTCTTGATGTTGCGTAGTAGTGGGAGAACAGACAGTGCATAGTGCATGATTCACGTTGTACTATTTATCATACAGATTTTATCTAGTTTAGTGAATTATTGCAAAATTAACTGGTTATGCTTTGCCTATTTCTTGTGTTGATTTATCCGAAAGCATCTAATACGTTATCATTACCGAAAGCCTACTTATTAACAGTGATTAAAATAGCGTCCCGTGGTGCGCGATAACGACTAATGATCATTACCAACCTTTGTTTGTTTCAGATTATTGTACGCTCACTATTGTACGACGGCAACGACGCCTCGAATATGTTGAAACAATCCCCATGTATACCAACTACAACTGGTAATGATAATTGCCTTCGATATAAAAGGTATAGCAGCAGTCGTTAAGAAAATTCGTTTCTATTTGCTACAGTAAAATATATCTGCCTACCTACTGATACATAAGTGAATATTATCTAGATAATATCTACTTTGTGTTTGAAAATGATACCTACATTGCTTTATTAATAAAATTATTTTAGTATAAGTATTATTATTAGACATGATTGTAGGTTTCTTCTCATATCAGGATGTGTTTATGTGCAACGCACACTGGTAAAGCCGAGGTGCTGCGTTTTTCTAGATAACATAAAGAAAATATTTCTGAAAACTATGCTACTTTGGATCAAGGTTTTTAGTTCGATTTAAGTTTGGTCCTACGCAGCAGTAACATCTAGCCCCCAAGGGGGGAAAGTGAACACTAAGGACAAGAAAGAGACAAAATAATTTGTAGGGAGTCAAGAAGGCGCCCCGGGAAAACGCCAAGAGCAACTACCGAACGGGCGCCCTCCCGCGATTCGGCCCATATAACCGAGAGGTTGGTGGTGGGGCCATGGGAGGTGGAGGGTTGTCCCAGGTCCTACGTAGCATACTTTTTTTAGAGACTACGGTCTTTTAAAATTCCCACATCTTTTTGTGATAACTCAAAAATTACTTTTTGGGATTAGCCGCTTTTTAGCAAAATGACAACAGTATAAGAGATACAGTTCACTGTAATAGAACTTCTGTAGGAGAAGTGTTCGAGTAAAAATTCAAATTCCCTCCACGTTACGGAAATGATACAAGCAATTATTCTGGCAATATATCTCCGAAAGTGAACAATGCGCAGAACTGATAAAATGGACGAAAATACCTGGCGAACGAGCGTGCCGTAAAAGGATGTAAAGTGCATGGTTCCATTGTTGTTACACGTTAATATGAAATTTAGAATTATTTTATTAAAATAAACAATATGTAAGTATATTATTCTTCTTCTGTTTTTTCTTCTACTGTTCTTCTATATTAGTAAAAGGTGCTCCCAAAAAAGTCACATACATTACAGGACAGGATGGACTCATCAAGCTGGAATTCTGCGCGTACTGTGCGCGCAAAACAAGTAGTCCAATCTGAAGTTGCAACATAGCGACTTGCGCAAATCATAGACTAAGAATTAAATACACAAACCCAGCTGAGATCTGATAGAGCTCGTGTTCAGATTGGATTTCTTGTTTTGTGCGCACTATATCTGTACGCGATCACCACTCCAGAAGTCTGACCAAGCGGTCATTGGTTATGTGACAGATGCCATGACACCGCAACTTCAGTTTACTAAAATTCAGGCTAAGGTTTTTCAAAGGGCATGGGGGAACCATAAATAAAATAAAAATCATCATTATCAACATCGGCATCATCATTATCGGCCCACTACTGAGTACGGGTCTCCTCTTAGAATAAGAAGGGTTTAGACTATAGTCCGCCCGCTAGCTAAGTGCGGATTGGCAGATTTAGAGAACTCTCAGACGTGCAGATTTCCTCGCGATGTTTTCCTTCACCTTCAATAAAAATATCTTCTTCATATGTATTTCTTTTAAAATATTATCCATCTATGCAAATATGCCGCATAGTAATGGAAACGTGCACCAACTTTACGCAGTATTGGGAGGCTCACCCAATTTGCATTTATTACCTACACGTGCTTTTGTCTGCGGACCGAGACCCGAGTAGGCTATTTAGGAAAACCGTGTATCGTCCGGTGTGTTCTAGATAATTGGCTAGCGATACGTGGAAAGAAGTTGTGATTTGGAAGTAAATGAAGCGCCCACGCAATTTGCTCTTTACAGTGTCCTGTATTTTTATTTTGCTTACAAAAAAATTGGAATAGAGATGCTGCAGATCCAAATCTCTAATATGAATCCAAATACAGATCCTTAAACCCTTCCGCATATGACTCGACGTAAAGTACGTTCTCGAATCTAAGGTTAACGATTAATATTAGACCTTATTGATAACATAATCTGGATCTCTTCAAGGGGAAGGAGGAAAATTACAATTCCGAAATTACAATTTCGAAATAACTACTTCATATTTAGCTCATATGGTTATTTGCACTTTACCTTACAGTTGACCCATAGGGTTAAAACGGACTACACATATGTACATGAGTAATCGCGACAGGTCAAGATGACAATCGGGGTAAGAGGCGGGGGGACGCCCCACACCCACATGTCACCCACGCTCACCAGCACTGTGTTAGCGCTGGGGCTGTGCGGGTGTGCGGGGGCATCCCCACCCCGATTGCCATGTCGACCTGTCGCGTACTATAGATACTCACATAAAGATCGTTGGTCGGAGAGTATTAGTCAACTGCAATGTTTGCTGGAACAGATGTATTTATATTTACTTGAGGCCACTTTCCACCGCTTAGAGAAATATCCTTAGAGCATTTACAACTCGCCCGCGTAACAAAGGGCCGGACGTCGCAGGGACATTTCTCAACGTTGCTTTTATTAAATGTCTGATGTAGTTTGTCACTGGCACAATAAAGGATCGCGGTCTGTGCAGGTATGGGAAGCGTTGTGGTATGCTACCTCGGAGCATCGGAGTATTTGGAAATGATTGCAAATTTTTCTCATACGGCCATTTAAATTTGTCGATGTGCATAGTATGTCTAATACATATTATCATAATGTTTTTCTAATGGGTATTTGAACAAGAGTGTTCAATTTACATTATTTGATAGAATACAATAAGTTCCAACTCATATATAGAAATTATTCCATCTCATTATATTATTATCTTTTGCTCAAGGTAAATGACTTTATCATGAATTTCAATAATTTAATTCGTACTTAATTGTTAAATAATTAGAAATCTTGTTAACAAAGAATCGCATGAGGTACCTATGTACTAGTACCTAAGTATAACAACCAACTCAACTTACACTTGACGGTTACAGTCTAGGTGCAACGATGTTATTTTATAGTGAACTCGCTTTATTTATAGTGACTTCATTTGCGTGCATATAGATTTTAAAAAAAAAAGTCCTTTTTAGCGGATTCCTACGTTATAGAGAAAACCTCAAGTCATGCAAAATCTAAAGTTTCTAAACCCATTTTTTATTCAAGTAAACTTTTACAAGTGCTTTTGAATCGTCACTGAATCTACCACTGGTTTAGAATGCCCTTTCTACCGAGAAGAACCAGCAAGAAACTTGGATACACATCGGATATACTGAACAAGTATAATTGGGCAAGTTCGTTTTTGGAACAGGGTTTTAAGGGAACCTACCTTTTAGCTACTTTGCTTTTAGACATCTACATACCACACTGTTAAAGGTCAGAGAGATAAAACGCTTTTCAGCTGCTTTACGTCTTTGAAGTTTATAGCAAAAGCGATGACATTATAATATTATGGTGACAACGTCCCTCAAGGCGTTAAATTTTGTGTTTTTAGGGTTCCGTACCTCTAAAGGAAAAAGGGAACCCTTATAGGATCACTTCATTGTTTGTCTGTCTGTCGTATCTGTCAAGAAACCTACAGAGTAGGTACTTCCTGTTGAACTAGAATCGTGAAATTTGGCAGGTAGGTAGGCCTTATAGCAGACATTAGGGGGAAATTCTGAAAACCGTGAATTTGTGGTTATGTTTTTGCTAAGTTGTTGCATGTTAAGTTTTTGCAACGGCTGAATAACTAGGGGAAAAGCCTTCATCGGCATTTATCCCGTAAAATCTAAGAACCTCCACCCATACCTACATGTCTGTTTCCACGAGATTTTTAAAATCCACGCGGTCGACGTCATGGGCATCATCTAGTATAATAGTAAATTCAAATCATATTCTGAAAAAATACATCCTATAAACCATTGTATCATGTAAAGGTCATCACTTCCCATCAGGTGTGATCGTGCGTGCGCCTATAACGAATAAAAAAAAAGATCGTTGCAAAGAAAGGTACTCCAAAACGTCAAAAAAAAATAGTATCGCTCCTTTCAATTTAAATTCCTTTATTAATTATCTACGTAATTTTTCAACAAAATTGGTAACTCTAATATTAGCTCACCATCTTGATACTCCCAAACCTTCATACAAAAACCTTGTTATAAGAAACATTGTAAACTTTGTTACATTATGGACATGATACTTACTATAGCACTTTGCTGGAGGCATTATGGAACAATTTTCTTGGATAAGGAACTCAATTTTAATTAAGTTCGCACTGAGCCCCGTAATTCCAACACATTACTTGCTTGCACTCAACATAATAATGTTAGCTACACAGGCTTGCAAAATAATAAGCCTAAGCTGCAAGCTAAATACTTATCTGAGTACAAACGAATACGTAAATATAAATCTATAGGTAGACGACCTCCCTGGCGCAGTGGTAAGCACTGTAATTTATTGGGAGTGGCATGGCAGCTATAATTTCTAAATTTCTAGTCTGGATTCGGCCGTGGCTAGTAACCACCCGAAGTAAGATTTATGAGATAATATTGTAGAAATTGTCTGCCAATCCGTACCTAACGGGGCAGCGCGAGCGTGGCGAACTATGGTCCCTTCTCATTCTGAGAGGAGACCTGTGCAGCTCAGTAGTGAGCAGCGATGAAGAAGAAGATGATGATGATGATGATCTTAAAAATAAAACAAGTGTACAGTCAAAGGCCAAAACTCGATTAGCACCTTAATGATCGAATTCACCTGCATTGCATGGCACGGTTGTGCGCACATCTGAGTGTTTGTGTGGCGTGTTTATAGAAAAAGGTCATAAGTGCGACTGGTTTTTGATGCAATAGTTTTGCGGAATTGCTACTCGAATTCTGAGGTCGACCGTACATATTCATATGTAATAGAGATGGGCTTAAGTTAACCTGCAATATGCTACATAGTTATCTATACGCCCAGCCTAATGATCTCTGTATACTAGCCTAGCCCAGTTAACTCGATGTTGCTGAATAATACCGAAACAATCGGTATCCGATTGCAGGCTGATGAATTTAGCGTACTAACATAGGTTAGTACGCTAAATTCATCAAAAGGTATCAAAAGGGCATAGGGCATAGGCCCTATGCCCTTTTGATACCGATATTGAGAGGCGTAAGGCCTACACAGATACAACATACCTATTGTATTGAACTTCAAAAATACGAGTAAGTATCTTATAATTTTATTGACCTCTGAAACAAAATTATTGACCTCCAGAGGTCAGAGGCACGAAATAGAATTTTGAAAAATAATATAAAGGAAATTCTGAATTCAATTTTAAATACTTATAAAAAAATTGGACTTAAAAAAACGAAACGCAAGGTTTTCCTAAAAACGAAAACTAGTTTAAAAAACGATCTTGAGTTTTAGTTATATCGGTAGCGTCGTTTCTTATACATTAGATTAAATTAGTTTTATAAATTAGTTTTTAGTTTCTAAAGCGTTTCAAATTATGTTTGTATAGAGCGAGTGACGAAAGGACTACCGTTAAATTCCGATCACTACCCATATTATAAAATGCGAAAGTGTGTTTGTTTGTTGGTTTGTTGATTTATTTTGTTAGTTTGTCCTTCAATCACGTCGTAACAGATCGAAGTGATTTTTGCATGGCTATAATTTAAGTCCTGGAGAGTGACTTAGGTAGGCTACTTTTTATCCCGGAAAATAAAAGAGTTCCCACGGGATTTTAAAAACCTAAAACCACGCGGGCAAAGTCGCGGGCATCAGCTAATTCTAAATAAAGTACTACTTACTTTTATCTGATGTCATGGACAATACAAGGACTACAAATGCGAACCATTCCACACTAACCAGCTAAAAGCAAACTTATCTAGACGTGCCAATATCGAGTGGCAAGCAGCAACCGATAGCATTCTGTTCCCGATCACTCTCCAAACAACAGCTATTGTTGTTTTCCTACCAAACAATGGTAGATGCAAATTAGTCTGTCTAAAATGTTGGTGTTGGATACAATTTTGACGTCTCTCATTATGGAGCTATTTGAAGAACTTCACACTATTTTTCAAGCTCGTTTATAAAGTACAGATAGACTGTCAAGTTTCACTTCTTTTATCGTCGATTCATGACTGAGTATACGGGTCTCCTCTCAGGCTGAGATCTATAGAGCGCACTTTGACTTTGCTCAGACTTTAATTGAGTTAAAACGAGACAGATTTATGTGAGAAATATAGCGCTGTTTCGTTTTAACCCTGTCTTGAGTCTAAGCAAAGTCAGAGTGCGCTCTATAGATCTTACCCTCAGAACAAGAAAGGTTAAGTGGTTTAAGCCATAGGTGTGCCTCGCTGGCTCAATGCGTATTGACAGACTTTATACACCTTGGAGGAAATTATTGAGAACTTTTAGGTATGCAGGTTTCCTCACGATGTTTTCGCTTACCGCTACAGCAAGTGCAGCAAGCACATATAGTACGCGACAGCTCGAGATGGCAATCGTGGTATTAGGCGGGGGGACGCCCCACACATCCGCACGTCACCCGTGCTCGCCCGCACTGGGTTAGCGCGTGGGCTGTGTGGGTGTGCGGGGCGTCGCCACTGTATTTTACCTTAACTGTACCTTAACTCTGAAAAATTGGAGGTGGGTGGCTGGGATCGAACCAGACCCCTCGAATAGGAGGCCGACGTCTTAACCACTAGGCTAATATTGCTTTTATATAGATATATAGATAGCATAATAATACTAGCATGTACCTATAGTGATACTGATAGCAAAGTGTTAACACTTGCCATCAGGTGGCACATCTCGTTAGTGGCTTGAGCTGTAAATAAATGGATAAGTTATTGTACAATCCGTGGCTATTCACAAAAATTGTATCATATTTTCTCCCGGAAGTTAAGTGTAGGTAGTAATTTTCCCAACGTTAACTCGCGCGGTTGCATAAATTTCCGCCGTCGACGCATCGCACGGGGCAACGAGCTTTTAATGTCTGGAGGTAGGGTTGACACAACGGACGAAAAAACGGGATATGTCCTGGGAAAATTAAGGTTTTGAGTACGGCGAAAAAAAAGTGCATTATCACTATAATTATACTTATATATAAAGTTTAAGTAAATCGCAAATGCAGCAAATGGGAATGACATCCTAAATACCGGTAACTAGTTAGGAGACCTACCGACCCACCAATGGCTAAATTATCTAAATACTAGATGATGCCCGCGACTTCGTCCGCATGGGTTTAGGTTTATAAAAATCCCACGGGAACTTTTTTATTTTCCGGGATGCAAGCTATCTCTGTAATAAATTTCGTCAAAATCGGTTAAACGTTTGGGCCGTGAAAGGCTAGCAGACAGACAGACAGACACACTTTCGCATTTATAATATTAGTATGGAAGTATGGATATAAAAGGAAAACTACTAGACGGATCGGGCTGAAATGACTTGCAGATAGCTATTATGAAAATTCAACCCCTAAGGTTGTGAAATAGGGGTTTGAAATTTGTGTAGTCCATCGCGGATGAAGTCGCGAGCATAAGCTAGTTTACTTTATAAGTTCTTTTAGTGCACTGCATATTTGTGTGTTTTTGTGTACTTTATGCATCATGTAAATAAATATGTCTGTCTTCGCCCTTTGACTCTATAAGTAGGTATCAATACTTAAAAAAGCTACGTGAGGCAAGGGAGAGAGTGTTGCACGTATTAAAATATGCATTACTCAACATTACCTACTGGCACCGAGTAGTAGTACTAACTATAGCCACGGGCGAAGTCACTCACCAACCAGACCAGAGACAATCGTCAAAGTCACCTGCCACAAATGAAGCCGAGTCCTCCCGTTAATAAGATCAACTTAACGTAATTGGAGCTTCTATTCGTGCCTTTTGGTGTGGAGATCTTGGGGCCGTGGGGCACGGGGGCTCGAGCTCTTTTTGAGGAAATTTCAAAAAGGGTTATCGAGTCAACTGGGGACCCGAGAGCTGCCAGCCTTGGTCAAAGAATTAGATTGGCCATTCAAAGGGATAATGCTGCCAGCATCTTGGGTACAATGCCTCGCTGCGGTGGTCTCGATAAGGTTTTAGATTTAATTAAATTTATTTAGTTTTAATTTAATGAATAACGTGAAGAAAATTTATTATTCATTTTATTAATATCATAATAATTATTATCAAGAATGCGATTAAAAGTAACTTTATACAGTAGTATACTTATTCAACTTTTGGAGTTCAAAGGATTTTTAAAGATTAATAATTGGTGTAAATATGTGTCCTATATTCAGTCTAGGTATTTATGGATATCCTTCTAGGGCAACTGTTGTTTATTAGCAGATGTAAGGAACACCCGGAGAATCCAGACTTATTTAAGGGACCCTTAAATGTAATTAAAATGTTAATACTAAGCCGTGAGTATAATAACATCAAGTTAAGCTCTATGGTGTTTATGTGATAACTTTAAAACAGAAAAATAAAACCCAATGATATTATACGGCCTGTTTTAGGGTTCCGTGCCTCAAAAGAAAAAAAGAACCCTTACAGAATCACTTTGTTGTATATCTGTCGGCCTGTCTGTCTGTCATGTCTGTCAAGAAAACCTATAGAGTCCTTGGCATGTAGGTCTTAAAACGGAAGTAAAGGAAAAATCTGAAAACCGTGAATTTGTGTTTACATCAATAAAAATAATTAAAATGTGTTCATGAACTAATAATTAGTATTTCCAATTTTCAAAGTAAGATAACTATATGAAATGCAGTCTCATATGAAAGGGATTTACATGTACATTCTAAAATAGATTTTTATTTATTTTTATGTATAATAGTTTTTGATTAATCGTGCAAAATGTCGAAAAAAAATACCGTTCCTTCCCCTTTATCTCCGAAGTTTACCAGTCGAAAAATCTGAAATAATTATGATGTATAGAAGTTTATGTATATTTTACACACAAATAAAACTGACGCTCTATCATAGTTTTTTGAAATTAACAATAACTCTCAAAAAAAAGTGATTCTTACCGTTTTGCTTCTTCTGTAGTACGGAACCCTCGGTGCGCGAGTGCAAATCGCATTTTTTTTAACTGGGACAGTATTCGGAAATCCAAAACCATAGGAGCTACAAGGAAACTGTCTTAGGAACCAGTAAGTAGTTTTTTTTGGAAACAATTTTGGCATAGCATACATAATAATACTGATTAAGTAATTTTTTTATGCTGATTCGACTCATTTTCATGTAAGGATCTAAGAAAAAACTGGCAGCCCAGGAAGCGCAAATTTCCTTTGCTTATTTAAAAATTAGATTTTAGTTACGGTAGATAGGTACAATAATTAACTGATTTTCAGTATCCACTCATAGACCTATAAATACTCATCCACTATAGTTTTCTGTAGTTATTTTCCTGTTTAAAACAATAAATTAATAATTGTTATTGTTCGTCTACAACGTACGAGGGGTAAACGGAAACAACTTGTAATAAATTCTGCAACATTATCAACGTTCAAAGACCTTTCAGTACGAATAACATTAAAATTGATCAAATAGTTACCCGAATAACGAATACGCACAATCATCCTTAATAAGGGGCAAACAAAATACCTTTTCATTCTAACGAATAAACACGTACATGAGCAAACTCGTATCTCTAGGTCTAATTAACACCTTTGTCCCTATATCGTTGGCAATACTAAATAAAGACATGAGTGCCACTTGAAGTTATAAATTACAACAGTTTTGAACTCTATTCCGCAGTAATATGAGTGCAATTATCAGTATGTTAGTTGTAACGATAAAACCAAAGGATTGTGAACTTTATTGCCGTAATAAAGGTTTTGGGTCGAACGAATAGAGGTTCCGTACAGGGTAGATATAAATTAATTATACGGGTGGTAATTTTGATTCCCTGCGCCTGTTATGAAAACAATCTATAGTGCGTGATTTGTATGTTGAAATTATGTAGTTTATCGTACCTACTAGTTTGGTATGGTAATGAATAAAGCTTTATTTAAAAAATCAAGCTTTACCAGAATTATAATCATAAACTAGATTTGATAGGATACAAATCATATTACAAGGCTCTACATTATTTGAATCCTACTTATCCTAGTTCTAATATATCTAATTCTAATATATAATCTTATTAGATTAAATATTAGGATTAGATCTATCTATCTAATAATTTTATAAATGCCAAAGTATGTTTGTTTGTTGGTTTGTCCTTCTATCACGCCCTAATGAAGCAACGGATTAACGTGATTTTGCATGGATACAGTTAAAGATCTGAAAAATGACATACGGTTCATTTTATCCCGGAAAATTAAAGAGGAATTAATTAAATCCTACGGGATTGTTAAAAACTTGAGTCTACACAGATGAAATCGCAAGCATTATCTAGTAGGTAATAATTCTATCATTATTTAACAGTAAAATACCAATCAAAACAATAGCACCCAAGGTAATTCGCATCCGTTGACAATAACTCCAAATCTAACTGGCTAACGGAGGTGAACCTACCTACATAGAAATTCATACTCTACCAGGTTGAAATTGAGTTGATATTTCTGTAAAATGCGTGTTCCATTTTAGTAGCTTCAATAATTAATCATGTTTACAAGGCAAATAATTGTTCTTCGTTCATTCCTATATCTGCGTAGAGAGGTCCGAGGACAAAGATTTCTATAGATAACACTGGATTGGCCTCGTCCGGTCGGACAATGGGATCCCTTTACACCATTGTCATTCGATGGCTGATCACCTTAAATTTTTTGATTTAATACTCGGAGATCACGCTATTCGTGATAGGCCAGTGGTTAAGACATCCAGCTGCTATACGGGAGGTTGTGGGTTCGATCCTGGGCACGCACCTCTAGCTTTTAAAGTTAAGCAACCGCCGAGTTTCTTGCTGGTTCTTCTCGGTAGGAAAGGCATTCCGAACCAGTGGTAGATGCATCCGAAATTCCGGAATTCGAAATTCGATTCGAAAGTACTTGTAAAAGTTTATTTGAATAAAAAATATTTTTATTTATTTATTTAAAAGAGTGTTTTAAGAAATTGAATATTAATTACTTGCTTTAACGGTGAAGCAAACTTGCATGCCCGAGAGTTTTTCATAATGTTCTCAGAGGTGTGTGAAGTCTGCCAATCTGCACTTGGCCAGCAGGGTAGCCAAAACTTTTCTTTCTCACTCTGAGGGGAGACCCGTAGCTCTGTAGTGAGCCGGCGATGGGTTGTTCATGATAATGAAAATGATGAATGTTACTCAAAATGAGTGCTCTTAGAGACTTACTTATTGCTCCAGTTTGATACATACGTGTTGCCAAACAACAATTGCTTAAAAGATTGCCCATGTAAGCGCACCATATGGATCTAGCTGGCCAGTGTGATCTCCAATAGTATTTGCCTTCTAAATAAAATATACAATATTAGCTTCTAAGCATTGGATAATACTCGTATGTTGGCGGATGACAGAAGTGAGTGGAAGAAGAAGACTTGGGATAAGGTAAGGAAGAAAAAGAAGAAGTAGCTTCTACGCATCAATTGTATTATACCTGAAAGCTACATCATCTATCTAAATATATAAACGAGAAATACCACTCATTCACTGACTGAATAATTCAATTTGGGAAATTCCCCGCTTAAGGGTGGTAAAATAGGAGGGCAATCTAAATATATAAAAGAGAAATACCACTCACTGACTAATCACGAAAACTCAGAAACTATAAAGCCTACAAACTTGAAATTTAGAAGGTAGGTTCTTTCTAGGACGTAGGTATCAGCTAAGAAACTGTTTTGAAAAATTCCCCCTCTAAAGGAGTGAAAGGAGGGTTCGAAGGTTGTATGAAAGTCCTATGTTTTTGAAGTTAGAGACATGAAAATCGATATTTAGGAGCTTTAAATAATAAAAATCTGTATAAGTATATTCCCCCCTTAGGGTAGTAAAATAGGGGGGGAAAGTTTTTAAAAGTTTTTATAGAAAAGTTTTAACTATTGTTATTTTTCAATTTGAGAAATTCTCCCCTTAAACCCAGGTAAATTAAGGGGGAAAAGTTTTAACTATTGTTATTTTCTCTTGAAATTGGAAACGTAGGTTCTTTCTAGGGGGTAGGTATCAGATAACAAAGGATCTAACTAAATTCTCCCCCTAGGGGGTGAAATGTGGGTTGAAAAGTTATATGAAAATAAAATGTTTTTGAAGTTAAAGATATGAAAATTGGCATTTAGATATTCTGGGTTCCGTGCCTTAAGGTGAGACTGAGTGAGTAGGTAAGTGAGGCCTTTTGCAGCGGGAAAATTTCAGATCTCATGAGAAACCAGAAATTTTACGCGGACGAAGTCGCGGGCAACTGCTAGTTATAGTATATAGGACTACAAGCTTATTTCAGTGGCATTTTACAAGGTAAGCATATTGCATACTTTTAAAGGTTATTCAATACAAACAATTTTCTCTGAACTCTAGCCTGTTATCTCAACGAGGGATAATTTTCCTATTTTCCAGTACATAGAGCACAGCTTCAATAATGTCTTCAACATTTTAATCTCCAAGTAGCGGTATACGCTTTGAATTTTCTTTTGTAAAGGTTTATTGTAAAACTAAGGAGGATGGGGATAAAACCAATACAAAGTAACAATACGTAAAAGCTTAACGTGGTGTATGGAGGTGTAGGTAAATATGTCATATTCTTCTTCTTCAAAGAAGAAGAAGAATATGACATACCCTCATCCCATTTCATTTGAGGATCGGTCGTCCTTATACGTAAGCGTCAAGATTTTCCGTCCTGTGTTTTCATTATCGAGATGTTAAAGGCTTTAATGTCCCTCTCGACATTGGACTACCATGTGGCTGGTAGTCTTCCTTTCCCCCATAGTTTGGTAGGGATATTCAGTACTTCCTTCATGGGGTAGTCATCACTTCTTCGTAAAAATATTTCGTATTAACAATTGTTATGTAAACCCAACGTTTCCTAACAGCTGTGTCTCTACTTATCGCAGCAGCCTTGCGAGGCATTGCTACATCGACGCGTCTCGACCGAGGCAAAATCCCTTATCCAACGCAGAGTGGCTGTAGAGTGAAAGATATTAACTTTATCCCGCGGATAGGGTATAGAAAATAGTTACCATCGAAAAAAGAAATTGTATAAAAAAAAATTAAAAAAGTCCGATAATAATGACATTATACGTCGGTACTCTGCGGTATTGGGAATTCAATTATAGGCCCGCAACGTTTTTTTTTTTTTTTAAATTCTTTATTTAGCCAAATCATTGATGTTGGAATCCCCAAATAATAATTATACAATTTTACGCTTGACATCCTAAAACTCTGTTGAGTTTGTATGGATGTTGCACATTCCTCTTATTATTCGTTCGAAATAGCTTTTTATGCTTCACGTTATAATGTAATACCAACTTTTATAACTTAATAATTATATCTGTAACATTAATATTTAGATAATTATATAAAGTCTACACAGTAACAACTGTCTACTTTGTGACGTTGTAAATTTTGAACTACTAATTAGCGTTTCGCTTTTAATTAAAATCTATTTTGTTCAAAGTATGTTGGTGCCACCTAGCATCAAGGTGCAGAACTACGCGTGGGTCGATGTTCAGAGTTCATTCGAGCCACAATAGATGGCGTTTGCTTCGTTGTCAATTGTCGTAAAAATAAAACAAAATAATTAAATAAAACCATAATATCATTTGTTTATTGTTAAGTCATTAACAAAACGGTTCTTATAATATATCCTTAGGTTCCGCAAATATTCAAAAATGAATTGGCTTCATGATCAAACTAACTGAGAGCGGCCACACTCGGGTTGCGTCTGGCAACACCGATAGGTGAGATTTAGAATTTTCCTGGAGTCAACATGTGAAGACGAATTTTTTTTCGTTCCAGGAAAATCTCATTCTTTTTCGCCCATGGCTTCGCCTGGGAAAATACAATAGTTATAAAATTTTAGTCATCCTAACGTATTTCAATGTTTCATCAATTATGGTGAGTGAAAAATCAAGTAATGTGGATTCGACAAAATGGCGGTTTGGTTAGAGAAAATCCTAATTTTATGATTTCATTCCAGTTCCAGTTATTTTATCTTCCCAAATAAATGAGGATAATGGGTTGTGGGTGGACTTCTGAAAACCATTGGTGGCCAGGAGTTCAATAGGTGAGTTGTGTTTGATCGGGAAAATTCCACGTGTCGAAATTTTCACACAGCACAAATTATAATCTTGTTTTTCTTTGTTACAGGGTTTACGTTTACGTTTACGTTTTAATTTTACGTTTACGTTTACGTTTTACGTTTAGCTTCAGTTTTCCGTTTTAGTTTTCCGTTTGCGTTTTCGGTTTTCGTATTTATTTCTTTTGCACATTCACGTTGACAACTTAATTGCTATGGATAAGACTTGGTGAAAATCTTTGTAATGAAACATTTCGGTTGTGAAGAATCAAATAAATTGAGTTTTGGATCTTGGCCGATGCCGTCCAGCTACCTTGCAGTCTTCGCACCTACAAGTAAGCAAATGTTTGTATCCTGCAACAGTTTAGTGAACCTTCTTAGTGTATGTGTACAGTAAGAACCCTGTCTTTACTACTGAGCTTTTATTTTGAAACAATTTTATGAATTTTACTGTGTCATTGTCTATTCCATGCCAATGGCATCTTAAATTTAAAACATAGATCTTATGTACTATCTACCTAAGTCATTCTAATGTATCTAAATTAAGTCTTGGCATTAAGCTAGAATAACTAAGCATTATTAGCCATCATTCTGTATTAAGCGACCCCGGTAAAAGTTACATTAAAAAACAATTTTGCCTAACATCTTGCAAATTTCATTTATAACACCTCATATGCATTACAAGGGAGTCGACGGCTAGCTTCTATTCTTTACTAGGTAGATAGATCAAGTAAAGTAAATTAAAATTATTTTTTTTTCCTCTAATCTTTGTAAGGTGGTAGATTATTCCGTATCCGGGTATATTTCTATTCCGCCCAATTTACCACCCTTACAAATGGCGCCCGAACGTTTTTTTTATATAGTTATTTCAGTATATTTTGAGAAATTTTGTGAATTTTATGAAATGTACTCCGCTGATTGTACAATTTTCTAAGTAGTGACACATTGCAAAGAGCACTAAGCTGTTTTTATGGTTAACTAACTAAATAATAACTAATAGTTAGAAATTTTGTTTGATAGTTTAAGTAATTTTCTGAGTATAGTCCAACATTTTTTTTTCTTACTTAATCAACACTTTATAAATGGTGCTTATGCCGTTTAATTATGTTATCGACTTACCTTGGAGGTGTATAAGTGAATGTTTGCCTTCAGTTTAGTAATAAACATTGCTTAACTGAGTTGTTGTTGGGTATTGCTTTCAATAGTAAGTACATCTTATGTTTGAAAATTCCGGTAACTTAGTATAATTAAAGTTTTGAAACGCTATGTGCCGTTAACTAGTTACACACATACATTTATAAATACTAAGAGTTACAACTTGTGAAACTAAATATATAAACTATATTCAGAGATTACATTAAGTTCAAGTATGAAGTTATGAACAATTTTTTTTCAGTGACTTGATACTTCATTATTTTGTTGAAATTTTGTTTAGAGCTGTGTTAAGGTTATGATAAAAGCTACTTCACACACAAAACATGTTAAGTTTAATTGAATGCTGGTAGTTTAAAGTGACATTTAGAAACAGATTTTGTTGTATTTTAGGTTATGTGTTAAAAGTGTAAAGTAACAGCCATCAAACCATTGCACAATCTCTTTGTTTTTTTTTTTTGAAAGATAATATGCTAGTCAGAGTTCATTGCAACTTTGTTGCCTGTTTACTTTTGTAATTGTAAAGGTTGTAACACACTGTGTACTCATAAAGGTGATACTGCACCTTACAATCATTTATTCAATTTTGGGAAGTTTTATTTTGTTATATTTTGTTTACTATAGTAATAATATGTGCTTGTATTATTAACAATATTTTGGAATAGGAACATAATTGATAAAATAGTTAGGATAGACTTAAGAATATTGTTTTTGTTGTGTATTTTGCTTGTGTATATTTAATAGTTTAAATAACTTCTTTTGTGTTTGTGTTTAACCAATTTGTATAAGGCTAAACATAGACAGTTACACAAGCTCGATATTTTGTTAAATGTGTTTTGACTTAACACAATGGAACAGACTTTTGCCCAGTTTCATTCACTTTTGAAGGACGAATTGTGTTATGAGGTATCCATTCGTTCCGAAACTCCAGCACCTACAGTGCTAGGTTTAAAGAAACAGTTAAAACAATTAATTCAGGAAATTCCTTCTGAATCAATTTTAGAGACGGATTTCTCTTCTGAAAGTGAGTTAGGGGTTATTACTAAAAAACTTCAAGACTTAGAAGATTTATTAAAAAAGTGTTCTGACACTAAAGATAGACATGCCCTCTGTAGGTCTAAAGCTTTAGCTTCACATTTGTACTTTAGAATTTTGAGAATACAGTGTTCCGAACTCAGCTTAATAAGTAGGAAGAGTGAATTACATACAAAGTTGCAGAGTTTGATTTCCAGATTAGATGCTGACAATGAGTCGTCTCACGACGAATCACTGGATTCCGAGAGTACCGCCGTTGACTGCACTGGTGATAAAAATGTTGCCAAGTGGAAGTTAAATTTCAACGGACAGGGTGATCCGCGCAGTTTCATCGAACGCGTTGAGGAATATAAAAGATCTTATGGCGTTTCAGATGGAAAATTATTTGTTTCTGCATTTCATCTTTTTACAGGCCGAGCATTGTTATGGTACAGAGGCAACAAATGTCAAGTTTCGTCTTGGTCAGAATTGAAAACTTTATTTTTAGAGGAATTTGATGCAGTAGATTATGACTACAGGTTGCTAGGTGAAATTCGAGCAAGAACACAAGGCTCTGAAGAACCTGTGTCTATCTATTTCGCTGTAATGTTTGGCATGTTTTCAAGGTTGTCAACACCACTTTCCGAAGAACAAAAGTTACAAATTTTATTACATAATATTCGCCCTTTTTACTCAGAACAATTAGCTCTTGTTGACATTAAGTCTGTCGCAATGTTGAAGGAAAAGTGTCGCAAACTAGAGGCTGCGAGGCAGCGTTCCGCCTTATTTTCTGAGCCTACTAACAGTAAGGCAACTTTAAGTTCAGAGTTTGCTTACAAACAAGTGACAAAACAGATAAACACACTTTCAGTCACACCTGCACCTAAGGTTGATACAAGTAAAGGCACTGATTTTACGAAAACAAATAAACAACTATGTTACAAGTGCGGCAAGGGTAACCATTCCTTTAAATTTTGCAGGACAGTTCCGAAATTTATTAGATGTTTTTCGTGTGGACGTCAGAACTTTACAGTAAAGACATGTCCAAGTTGTAGTAAAAAGGCGACTAGTAAACCCGCTCCGGACAAAAATTCAAAAAACTAATTAGTAAGAACTGTGCAGAGACACAAGTAAAGAACTTGGTCATTAACAACAAAACATCCCTTTTACCTGACACAGTTCTGTATTCAGTGGATAAACGAGACTTTAGGCCACATTTAAAGGTTTTTGTTGACGGTTTTGAGATTACAGGTTTACTAGATTCCGGTGCTTGCGCGTCAATTTTGGGTAACCAGGCGCACAAGGTTTTTTTGAGATTCGGTTATAAATTGCATAGCAGTATTGATACCACATTTTCAGTGGCAAATGGAGACAAACTTGATTGCATGGGTTATATGTTTATTCCGATTACTTATAATTCCGTAACTCACATAATAAAATTTTTTGTAGTACCCTCTATAATAGCGGATGTTATTTTTGGCTGTGACTTTTGGAAAACATTTCAGTTAGCCCCTGGCATTTTTGATAATTTAGAATTAATTAAGGCACCTTCTCAATTTTACAATATTTGTGCGATTGATAATGAACAAATTCATACCATCACTTCTTTTGAAAACTTATCATCTCAACAGAAAGAATTAGCCCAGTCTGTAGTAAATAAATTTTTAGATATTTCTTCAGAGAAAATTGGATTGGGTAGAACAAAATTAATTGAACATGTTATTGACACCGGTGATGCCTTGCCAATAAAAATAAAACAATATCCACTTTCTCCCGAAAAGAAGGAAGCTTTAAGTAAAGAGTTAGATAGGATGCTGGAAATGGACGTAGTTACTCCGAGTGAAAGCCCTTGGAATAACCCAGCAATTTTAGTGAAAAAGGCAAATGGAGACTGGAGATTTTGCCTAGATTGCAGGAAATTAAATTCAGTGACAAAGGGGGATTCATACTCAATACCGTACATTCCACAAATTCTAGATAGCTTGAAAGAGGCAAGGTTTTTATCATCGATTGATTTAAGTTCAAGTTTCTGGCAAATTCCGTTAGCTAACGACTCTCAGGAAAAAACCAGTTTTACAGTTCCTGGTAGAGGGTTATTCAAATTTAAAGTCATGCCGTTTGGCCTATGCGGTGCACCAGCACGACAGCAGAGGTTAATGGACCAGTTATTTAATCAAAATTTTTGTAGTGATATTGAAAATGGAATAGTATTTTGTTATATAGATGATATTGTTATTTGTTCTGCTGATTTTGAAACCCATTTAATTTTATTAAACAGAGTTCTGGATAAACTAAAAATGGCTCAACTATCCATAAATTTTGATAAATGTAATTTTTTTCGAAACTCTTTGAAATATTTAGGGTATATAGTGGATGAATTTGGTTTACGCACAGATCCTGGAAAAGTTGCCGCAGTTTTGAACTTTCCGACCCCAAAAACTGCACAGGAGGTAAAGATTTTCCTAGGCACTTGTTCTTGGTACAGGCGCTTTATTAGGAATTTTTCAACCATCGCTGCACCACTCAATAGACTAACGAGTAAAGGAAAGAACGCACCTAAATTTGAGTGGAGCGAACAGGCAGAGGTAGCATTTAATACATTGAAGAATGCGTTGGTAACCGCACCTGTTCTTGCGGTACCGAATTTTGAAAAACCATTCAAAATACATTGTGATGCTTCTGCATATGGTGTTGGCGGTATGCTAACGCAAGAAACCGATGGTTGCGATCATCCCATTGCGTATGTCAGTAGGAGCCTAAATAAAAACGAAAGGAATTACAGCGCGACGGAACGCGAGGCTCTAGCTGTGATTTTTGCAGTGGAGAAATTTCAGGCTTATTTTGGTTCCAAGCCAGTCACAATTATCACAGACCATGCATCCCTAAAGTGGTTCTTAAATTTAGAAAATCCCTCAGGACGACTCGCCAGATGGGGTTGTAGATTATCACAGTATAATTTTGTTATCGAACATAGGAAGGGTTGTGATAATGTAGTTCCGGATACCTTGTCGAGACTCATACACGTAGATGTAGTTGGTGATCGTAATGATAACTCTAGTCAACAAGTTTTGGTAGATGACTGGTATGACAAAACATTTAATGGCTGTAAAATCAATCCAGCAAATTTTCCGAATTTTAGTATTTTGAACGATAAACTATATCGTTACAGTAAATGTAAATACCAGCTTCTCAGTGAGTTCGACTGGAAAGAGGTAGTCCACAAGAACGACATCCTTAGAATTATGCAACAAAACCATGCAGATGCAACTGCAGGTCATTTTGGTGTGTTCAAAACTCATCGCAGATTATCCCTCAGATATTTTTGGCGTGGTATGTATAAGGACGTGGTTGAGTACGTTAAGAATTGTGATACTTGCTCTGCGTATAAACACACGACATCAGCCACTCCAGGTCTGCTAGGGAAGCCTAAAGTCTGCGAGAGACCTTTTCAGGTCATTTCGGCTGATTTAGTCGGACCTTTGCCTAGGTCTAAATCAGGATTTACATTTCTTTTTGTGGTGACGTGTTGTTTTTCGAAATATACAATGTTGTTTCCGTTACGGCGTGCCACAGGTGCCGCTGTTGTTAAAGCGCTAGAGAATTTTGTATTTTTGAACCATAGTGTTCCAGAGACTGTGATTGTGGACAATGGGTCCCAATTTACAGGATCTGAATTCCGTAATCTCATTAAGCGTTATAATATTCCGAAATTACACTACACACCACTGTACACTCCGCAAGTTAACCTTGTTGAGAGGTACAATAAGGTTGTTATGACTGCTGTAGCCGCTTTTGTGAAAGATAACCACAGGTCCTGGGACGAAAACCTGTACAAGGTCCAGTTCGCCATAAACAGTGCGGTTAATGAATCCACTGGATTCTCCCCGTTCTTCCTTGTCCACGCTAGAGAACCGGTCTTAAATGGTTCCTTCTATAAGGACACGGATAAGGAGTACGAGGCCGGAATTCCAAGGGAGGAATACGCAGGAAAGTTTGGAACTTTGGAGGACATATTTGGTCAGGTTAGGAGAAATTTGTTTCAGGCTCATGCAGAGTATGCAACGCATTACAACTTAAGGCGTAGGTCTGCAAGCTATTCTGTTGGGGACATAGTGTGGAAAAAGACCTATCCACAAAGCGACGCTACAAATTTTTTCGCAGCTAAGCTGGCACCTAAGTATGAAAAGTGCAGGGTTGTCAAGGTTTTGTCACCTTTGGTTTATGAACTAGTTAGAGTAGCTGACAACCACCCAATAGGCACTTGGCATATTAAGGATATTAAGAAGTAGATATTTGCCATTACTTAGTTTGGTCTAAACTGTTTGAATATTTAAGTTATCAATATTCAATTAGGAATTTGTATGAGTGTAGTGATGTTCTGAATTAACAGTTACATTACCATGGTTCAGTTGAGGATGAATGTAGTGGATGTATGTAGGGATGAATATGTGATGATTGGAATGCTTGTGGTAGACCAACCGGTAGAGAAAGTAAAAATGCAAATATCGTACTTTGGGGATAACGAAAGGGGGGGTTTTGTGTTTTGTTTTCGTTTTCCTTCTAGATAATGGATCATTTCTGTTATTTTTTCCGATTCTGTTCCGAGATCTATTTTCTAGGAGAGTTATTTCGTTTTTTTTTTCTCATATTCCGATTTTGATTCGGTTTTATTTTTTCCGAATGGGATAGAGAACGGTTGCCATATCAGATGGACCCGTTCACAACCAGTTTTTCCGTATTTGTTGAGTAACAAATATTACGATGGTAGTTTAAAAGAGTGAACCACCGTAGGCCTAGACGCATTCTATCAGTCAGCTGAAGAATGATGCCAAGATGTTTCCACTCAAGTGTCTTAGACACCATGAAGTTTTTTTGTATATATTCTTTTTAGAAGTTAGGGTTGTGTAGTTAAGTATAATGTATAAAACCTTACACTGTTTTCAGTATATTTATTTTGTTAGACAATTTTCCTTGTTAGTAGTAGATGTGCGTTCACGCGTAACTTCTGTGTTTTTTTTTGTTTGTTTCAGGCAAATTGTTAGTAGTTGTTGGATGACGCTGAGGGCAGCGTGGTTCAACCTGTTGAACCTTTTCGTAGGAGGGGAAGTATTGTGACGTTGTAAATTTTGAACTACTAATTAGCGTTTCGCTTTTAATTAAAATCTATTTTGTTCAAAGTATGTTGGTGCCACCTAGCATCAAGGTGCAGAACTACGCGTGGGTCGATGTTCAGAGTTCATTCGAGCCACAATAGATGGCGTTTGCTTCGTTGTCAATTGTCGTAAAAATAAAACAAAATAATTAAATAAAACCATAATATCATTTGTTTATTGTTAAGTCATTAACAAAACGGTTCTTATAATATATCCTTAGGTTCCGCAAATATTCAAAAATGAATTGGCTTCATGATCAAACTAACTGAGAGCGGCCACACTCGGGTTGCGTCTGGCAACACCGATAGGTGAGATTTAGAATTTTCCTGGAGTCAACATGTGAAGACGAATTTTTTTTCGTTCCAGGAAAATCTCATTCTTTTTCGCCCATGGCTTCGCCTGGGAAAATACAATAGTTATAAAATTTTAGTCATCCTAACGTATTTCAATGTTTCATCAATTATGGTGAGTGAAAAATCAAGTAATGTGGATTCGACAAAATGGCGGTTTGGTTAGAGAAAATCCTAATTTTATGATTTCATTCCAGTTCCAGTTATTTTATCTTCCCAAATAAATGAGGATAATGGGTTGTGGGTGGACTTCTGAAAACCATTGGTGGCCAGGAGTTCAATAGGTGAGTTGTGTTTGATCGGGAAAATTCCACGTGTCGAAATTTTCACACAGCACAAATTATAATCTTGTTTTTCTTTGTTACAGGGTTTACGTTTACGTTTACGTTTTAATTTTACGTTTACGTTTACGTTTTACGTTTAGCTTCAGTTTTCCGTTTTAGTTTTCCGTTTGCGTTTTCGGTTTTCGTATTTATTTCTTTTGCACATTCACGTTGACAACTTAATTGCTATGGATAAGACTTGGTGAAAATCTTTGTAATGAAACATTTCGGTTGTGAAGAATCAAATAAATTGAGTTTTGGATCTTGGCCGATGCCGTCCAGCTACCTTGCAGTCTTCGCACCTACAAGTAAGCAAATGTTTGTATCCTGCAACAGTTTAGTGAACCTTCTTAGTGTATGTGTACAGTAAGAACCCTGTCTTTACTACTGAGCTTTTATTTTGAAACAATTTTATGAATTTTACTGTGTCATTGTCTATTCCATGCCAATGGCATCTTAAATTTAAAACATAGATCTTATGTACTATCTACCTAAGTCATTCTAATGTATCTAAATTAAGTCTTGGCATTAAGCTAGAATAACTAAGCATTATTAGCCATCATTCTGTATTAAGCGACCCCGGTAAAAGTTACATTAAAAAACAATTTTGCCTAACATCTTGCAAATTTCATTTATAACACCTCATATGCATTACAAGGGAGTCGACGGCTAGCTTCTATTCTTTACTAGGTAGATAGATCAAGTAAAGTAAATTAAAATTATTTTTTTTTCCTCTAATCTTTGTAAGGTGGTAGATTATTCCGTATCCGGGTATATTTCTATTCCGCCCAATTTACCACCCTTACAACTTCTACTGTCAAACAAACCCGCAATTCGTATTATCTTTCGTATTTTCTTGGATTTTAACACGACTTCCAATAGTACAGTAAGTACCTATTTAAGTACTTACTTATGTTTACGTAACAAGCATATAAATAAATCTATGCATAAAATTATATCTCACAGAGGATCAAAGTAGGCACCAACCAGTCCTGTCTTCTATGTAAGTCCAATAAAAAAATGCAATTATTTTATACTCGTATATCAAGATAAAAATGTAGCGGGACGAGTATAAATATAGTCCGCGACAAGTTGAGATAGCGATCAGGATATGAGATGGGGGGATCGCCCCGCACACCCGCACGTCACCCGCGCGCGCCCACACGGGGTTAACGTGGGGGCTGTGCGGATGGAGGGCGTTCCCTCCCCGATTGCCATTTCGACCTGTCGCGTACTATAATATAACAAAATATATATTTTATTAGATTCACCTTTCGACCCCCAGGGTATAGCGTAATTACGAACCGCAAACATTGTTTTGCTTATCTCTCATTAATGCGGCCACACATGCAATGTGCGCTCTGTAAAAAAATCATTATCCGCACAATGGCATGTTCAGACGTGCCTTTGAAAGAAGCCTTTTCAGACAGGCTTTTTGCTGCATTTTAAAGAAGCTTAGCCTTTAAAACGTGTACCGGTTTCTTAATTTTTGTTGCGTTATTTTTCGTTAATTAGTTGCGTTATTTTTTTGGATAAGGATGCATAAAGTGTAAGAGAAATTAGTAAAAATGGTAATAATATTACAGTTACGATATTAAATTTAATTAAAAAAAACTTTTTTGGAAATACGTACTTGCCCTTCTTCTGCTTTATGTCGAAATAATTATACCTACACCCGAACGTTTTTAGGAAATTTCATACCAAAATAAAAAACCTGTTCATAAGTTTATAACTACTATAGATAGCGATAGGTAGGATAAATTCAAGTTTTACAGCATAGATGGCACGATTGCCTCCAGTGAGTTCTAGAAATAAAACCAGGAGGATAGCTTGATAAAATCAGGAGGAATAATATACAACTTTGAATTTGGAGATTTGCTTTGATTTTGGTTTGCCATAATCCTATTGGAGGTGTAGAGATTCGATTATAATGTTAACTTCTTTTAAAAGTGTGCAACATTGGTGGAGTGAGATAATAATGCACAAAGGGTTTAAAAGAAGGCAAGATAGATAATTTTCCACAGAGTAGACTGAAATGCTAAATTTCAATAGACTCCATCTAGTAGACAGTAGACAAATCTACCAGCAAATGAACACGTCTGTTTTATTATCGGATGCTATACATCTCCAGCTACGGTCGAGGGTCGAAACATAAATCGTATAAACCGGCGAGCAATCGATGCAATATAATTTATAGCTCCGAACTCGACTTTTAGGTATTTTAAGTTTTAACCTACGTAGTGCTTACGTTACTAGACAATTAATCTCTTCAAGAAGTCAAGTCCTCAAGTGAAAAGTGTCAAGAGGACTTAAAATTATATAATTACTACTCCTAGTAAAAAATGTATGTCAATATTAATGAATCCGTTCTGCCGATGTAACACCTAGCGATTTAGCGTTCCGGTACGATGACGCGTAGAAACTGAAGATGCTGCCAAATTGTACAACTGTCATACCCCTGTCAGCCCGCTACCATTCTAGACTGCACTAATCTATGAGGAGCAATAAGAGGAGGTAAGATACCACATCCCTGGAGGAAAATCAGCCTAAACAAATGCACCGTAAGTATTGACAAACAATTAAGTTTTGACAAGTAATTAAAACAGCGTTAGAACATTGAAACTCGTAGCTTTAAACTGAGTGGCGTAGCGTGCTACGTGCAACATTGCCATAGCGTATGAGTAATACCTACCTACTAAATATTCAGTGTCTACCTACCTATAGTATGCGACAGGTCGAGATTACAATCGGGAAGGGAACCCACACAGCTCCCGCGCTAAACCGATGCGGGCGAGCGCGGGTGACTTGCAGGTGTGCGGGGCGTCCCCCCGCCTCACACCCCGATTGCCATCTCAACCTGTCGCGGACTATATATACCTACTCGTAAACTTTGTCATTTTAACGGTTTTAGTGTTCCTCTTTGTTGTCAATAGTAACAACATTAGCGAGACCAATAATTAATCTATGAGTAACAATAATTTAAAAAAGTAATAATACTTATCTTCTCTTTTCATTCTATTCCCATAAATTACAGAAGTTGGTTAACTTCTAAGCATTGTAGTAGATTTATTCAAGCGGTTTCATTTTTCTATCACTAAAATATAGAATATAAGTTATGTCTCTGTATTTGCTTATAACTTCTTCACTTTGTTCATGCTATTTCTATAGGTAGGTACATTTCACAAAAGAGTGTCTATAAAACAGCTAACTTTCAAAGACAGGGTAAGTCTTAGTAAGACTATAATCTCATTGAAATTTTTGTAAATAGAGATAATGAAGACTTACTCTAAATTTCAAGGTGTTTCATTTGATTATTATTTGGTAGCACAAAAAAATTTTGGTATACAGTGTTCTCAGTATTCTTTTAGTGCACTTTTATCGTACTTGTGTTTGTTTAATAGTCGGAAACTTAAAGGTCGAGCTAGTGGCGGGTAAAGGCTACATTTTTCTTGTAGCAGGTGCACCAGATTAGTTTGCTCGATACCTCTTGAGTTTGTAGCTTTCCCTTAAGAGTGTCTGTTTCCCTCAATATAGAAGGATAGTCTTGAGAAGGCATTTAGATAAAAATGTTATTCCATTTTCAACAATAGGTAAGTATATTAGATTTTAATATGATTAACCGTTCCAATTTCGATATCCGCGACTTTAATCGCGGTGAAAAATAAGTATGGGATTTTCCGCGATAAAAAGTAGCCTGTACAGTTAGTATAAGATTTCATAGTTTTAAAAATACCAAAGTCGAAATCGACTGTTTCCATACATCTACAGGCAGCGACACAGCGGAAATATTGCGAACTAAAGATGATCGAGTGTTTGCGAGTATAGCTTTCAACTTTACGATACCAATTACCACATAACTACGTCACCATCGAGAATGGTTTGCGTTTACCTACACCAATACCAATATCGAGTAATTTGGCAGTACGAGTCCTAAGTTTGACGTCCTAAAACTAGTAAATGACGTCATTTTCGCTTATGGATACGAGTCGATAGTCGAATTGTAACTCACCAAAAAATACTCGGTGAGAGAAGCGTGAAAGCTTATTGATAATTAAACAAAATGATGAAATTTAATAAGTGAAGTGCCTTAATTTGCCCACGGAGGCAAGGAGAATGTTTGGGAAGGTAGTCAAAGCTAACCGTCGTGATTGTGTAACTTAAATTTGGTTCAGCGGCGTAATTTGTGATGTGCGCAGTGTATCGGTCAAAGAAACAGGTTCTCACATAGCCCAAACCCTCCAGCAAGTTGAAGTGACAGTGAACAATCCATGCATGTCGTACTGGGTTGAGCATCCGTCAAAGAAACAGGTTCTCACATAGCCCAAACCCCCCCGTAAGTTGAAGTGGCAGTGAACAATCCTTGCCTGTCGTACTGGGTTGAGCATCCGTCAAAGAAACAGGTTCTCACATAGTCGAAACCCCCCAGCAAGTTGAAGTAGCAGTGAACAATCCATGCCTGTCGTACTGGGTTGAGCATCCGTCAAAGAAACAGGTTCTCAAATAGTCGAAACCCCCCAACAAGTTGAAGTGGCAGTGAACAATCCATGCCTGTCGTACTGGGTTGAGCATCCGTCAAAGAAACAGGTTCTCACATAGTCGAAACCCCCCAGCAAGTTGAAGTGGCAGTGAACAATCCATGCCTGTCGTACTTGGTTGAGCATCCGTCAAAGAAACAGGTTCTCACATAGTCGAAACCACCCAGCAAGTTGAAGTGGCAGTGAACAATCCATGCCTGCGTTCCTACTGAGTTGAGATTTGGTACCACAGCATACCTACAAGTACCTAGTGGGGTACCGACCGATGGACCGTTCATATTATAGAGTAGGTACCTAACGTGAAGTGGCTGAATGAGGATGCCTCAAGACTGGATGTAGAAGACAGACATCCACAGGCTAAAATGATAGATAATGATAATAGTGCATCTCGGATGAATCATTTTGTGCAGCGATGACTGGATGTAGAAGACAGACATCCACAAGCTAAAATGATAGATAATGATAATAGTGCATCTCGGATGAATCATTTTGTGCAGCGATGACTGGATGTAGAAGACAGACATCCACAGGCTAAAATGATAGATAATGATAATAGTGCATCTCGGATGAATCATTTTGTGCAGCGATGATTGGATGTAGAAGACAGACATCCACAGGCTAAAATGATAGATAATGATAATAGTGCATCTCGGATGAATCATTTTGTGCAGCGATGATTGGATGTAGAAGACAGACATCCACAGGCTAAAATGATAGATAATGATAATAGTGCATCTCGGATGAATCATTTTGTGCAGCGATAGCCATCCATACATATAGCTCGCAGAATGCATTTACTTGTAGCGTTGTAAGATCGATCACAAAGAGTATGTCACACCTTGATCATTGAGGCAAAGGTAAGATATGCACAATTTATTACCTACCTATACCTAGGTACCTAATACCTACATAATATTATTCTAAGCCTTATGGGTAGGTACATCAAACGTGTGGCTCAAATTTCCTACTAAGTAGGTGCCTACTTACATTAATTTATGATTCAATTATACATATAAGTTGGTACCTACATCTGATAAAATCAACCCATTTTTTCACCAGAATAGAAACCTAGGTAGGTACCTACCTACCAGGTATATTAAGAAACATACATACAATAACAGAAAATACCTACCTACTACCTACCATTACTTGCATCCATTCACAAACAAGAAAGTAGGTACTTAATTTATCTATATATAAAAAGGAAAAGCTGACTGACTGATCTATCTAATTGAAATTTGTGTAGTCCTCGCGGACAAAATCGCGGGCACAATCTAGTATAGAAGGGTATAAGTTAGTAAAATTTTGTATGAAATGGACCTACCTACCAAATTTAGCTAGCTTATTATTTATTAAGTATTTTTCTAAAATAAATTATTATTTTCAGGTTGCAGATCATCTATGGTACCTAACCTATACTTACCAGATTATGTTGCCTATCTTCCAGCTACCTAAGCTAGGGCCACTAGAACCTAACTTAATTCAAGAGTCAAGACTGCAACTAACCTGGGGGTCATCAGACTTGTAGAATACCTATATAATTTGAACTGTTTATGATGTACCTACTTAAATACACCTTATGAATTTTACAGCTGATGTAAAATACTTATACGCATACCTACCTACTTATAGTATCTAATTTAAATTTAAACAAAAGAATTTAATTTGTTTTATTTCATCCTAAAAAAAGTAAGTTTTCAGATGATACTAATAATAGTTAAAAAGTATCCTGGAATTTGCCTGCCTGGATATTTCCGGGAATCTATGATCAAAACTAAATTAAAATGACAGGTTTATGTGTATTGCTGTTCCTTTCATAAGCTCCCTGCACTGCAGAAAAGGATAGCAATACATTTAGACCTCTTCTAACAGAATTAGCCACACTGTCCCCAACTGTTTGTGCACCAAGTCTCATCAAAATCGGTTCAACACTTCAAAGATTAGCTCACAATTTTTTTAATTATGAGCTTATTGAGAACGTAACAGGCAATTTTCAATTTTGTTTATTTGTATGAACATTTTGAAACGTGCAGCCTTGATGGGGGTAGCTGAGGTAAAAGGGAGGGGAGGGAAATCATTCCCTTGGAAGGAGTGATTTTCCGCCGGGGATGTATACTTTTTTAAATGATTTTTAATTTTGATAAAATTGTCATTGACTTAAAACAGCCTCGGTAGGGGGCGGCGGGGTAAGTCAACCCCTTCACTCCTTCAGCCAGAGACTCACTCACGTTTTGTATGGATGAATCCAGAGACTCCGGAACGTCCCTATCTCCTCTTCTTTTCTCCATCAAGGCGGCAAGTCTCAAAAGCTAGCCCGTTGTATGTAGGTATGAATTAAAATGCCTATAAAAGAATCTTATGGCATGACTAGCTATAAAAACACTATGTTCATAATAGAAAAGCAGAGACAAAAAACATTTTATTTACTATTAAATTTTTATATTGTTATAAAACTGTAGTTTGTTGCGCAGTGTTACTGCACTTAGATGACTTATGAGGATTCTGTAGAGTGTAGTCTTGATGCAGCAAAATCAACTTGCATTCTTCTAACAAAGTGGATTAGGCAGGTGGTGTGGTCATTCACAGGCTGTTAACATAACGTAACTAACTGGTCCACAGTTATCACTGAAAAAATAGAAATTATTGATCTTTAATTTTTTAAATTGCTAATTAGACAAGAACTATTCTTCTTATTTTACTATCTATCTTAATGAGGTCTAAGTTTTATTTATATTATTAATTAATAAGTAGATGATGCCCGTGACTTTATCCGCGCTGATTTAAAGGGTAAAAGTAGCCTATCTCCTTCTCCAGCATGTAACAAAGCTCCACACTAAATAATTTATACTCGCAACTTCATTTATCTTGTGGGAACTGTTCGATTTTCAGAGCCTAGTTTATTTAAAAATAGGCTATATCCATCCCCAGGATGAAAGATCTTTGTACCTTTTGTCAAAATTGGTTGAACGGATGAGCTGTAAAAAGCCAGCAGATAGATAGACAGATAACCTTTATACATACACTAAAATACAGCTCAAACTCAAGGTCCCGAACTTAATTACATGTCTTAAACAAAGAAAACTGAATTGATTATTAAAGAGTTGCCTTTCTGTAATAGATTACCTAGATGTTTTATTGCAACTTTAACTTCAGTGTACCACAAGATTATGTCTAAAATGTGTTGTCATTTATCAAGCGGTCAGTAGTCAAAACTGTTCTAACAAATATAATTATGAATGATTGCTCAGCCCTTTTTGAACTCATTTAATGCTAGGTACCTAGTAGACAGTAATTATTTAAGTAGGTAGGTACATATGAAGTTATGTTATGATTTAACTATACTCTTCAAACCTGGCCACTTGTCTATGTGTCAGAATTCAGATCAAGAGATTTGTATTACCTAGTAATTAGTACATTATGTGAGCGTGATCCGAAGAGAGAGAGTAAACTTACTTAAGGTCGTCAGTCCAGCGGGTTGGAGGTCGTCCCACACTGCGCTTGCTGATACGCGGTCTCCACTTCAGAACACGTCTGCCCCATCGGTTCTGCGGCAGACGTGGCCTGCCCACTGCCAGTACAGATTTCTAATTCGTTGGGCTATGTCAGTCACTCTGGTCATCCAACGGATTTCGTTGTTACGGATTTTGTCCCTCAGAGTTACCCAACATAGCCCGCTAAGCGACTTTGAACTTGTGGACAAGGCCAACTGTCAGTGTCCACGTTTCAGCACCATACGTCATCACAGGTAGGACACATTCATTAAAGACTTTCGTCTTTAGGCTTTGGGGTATCGACGAATTGAAGACTTGACGCAATTTTCCAAATGCTGCCCAGCCCAGCTTATTTTTCTGTCAGCTTCCTTGTCGAAGTTGTTTCTACAAAGTTGTATTACGTACAATAATATATACCTAATAATCAGTAAAACTTCAGTTTTCTAGTTAAAACTAAAGCGATTGTTCCGTTTGTTTCAGTCTCAACTCTCAGTTTCAGTTATGATAAAAGGTTATGTTGGTTTCGTTGGTTTGTTTTGATTTATTTTTTTACTGACAATGACAGAGTAACAGACTAGAAAGCGGTAACTTTTTTTTTAATCTGATGAAAATTTGGCTCTGGACACAAGTTTCTTGAGGTTTTTAGTGATCTTAGACAAATTACCATAGACACACACACCATAGACTAAGTGGTGGACTGTCACTTGTTTGTCATTGTCACGCTGTCAATCTGTCATTGTCAATCTGTCAAAAACGTCAATAAACGAAATAATAAATGCCAAACTCAACAAAATGGCAGCGTATATCTGTCCCCCTTTTTTTGCGAACGTGTAAGAGAGACAAATTGTGGCGAGAGTTGGACCATCACGTTTACTATTTCTTTTACTCGATGAGTCCAATACTGACTGTTATGGCCAACTCATACTGCCGGACAATACGTAAACATTGACCGTGAGGAGTAAACGAAACGATAAACGATAAATGCATTGTTCAATCTTGTACTAACTGTACTGATGGTAAACATGGTCAATGGTCCCAAAGTCTTTAAACCTGCAAAAATCACGTCAACCCGTTGTTGCTTCGTTGCAACGTGATTGACGAACAAACGAACAAAACAATAAATCAACAAAAAACACAATTAGCATTTATAAAACTTATCATATTATTATGGGTGCCTATAATAATATGATAATTGGTGTTTAATGTTTGTAACAAATCAGTTAAGTCAGAATGTATCATGGTGAAAATCTATTTTTTTAATATAAAAATATAATTCACTTCGAGTACACTATATATATATTATTAAAAACAATTTTACTAAATAAAATTAAATCTAAATTAATAGTACTTAAAAATACTTTAAAAATAGATTATATATATTAAATTTAAAGTCGCACTTGCCAGCGTGGCGGACTCATGAGACCTGTACTCAGTAGTAAGCCGCTCGTGATGATGATGATAAAATTTAATGTCAGTATTTCATGTAAAATAAAATCATGGTAATCCTACGCGTACGACAATAAATTCAGTTACCGAGTTTCGGACCTAATTCCTTTTCCTTTATTCGATTCAGAGTTAGTGCTTTATTGGCCTCTTATGGACAGAACGGACAATCCAATTCAACGGTCTAGGAAGATATATTCTTAAACTATAAGTCTGAAATTCCTTCTATCAATACGCTGATGTCTGATAGTATTGTGGTACAACCTCAATAGAACCACACGCTAAACTACACTAAACACTAGATTTAGACCTATCAATTTAGCTTAGAGGTTGTATACAACATAATTAGGCACAATATTCAGTAAAAATAAAAAATAAAACAATTTCAAACTTATAGATAGGCATTGTAGAAAAACTATTAAGGTTTTGCGCCTTTTGAAACGATAGCATCTACAACGGTATACCTTACTCGCTAATTTATTAACATTAACAAACAATTCATGCAATTATCATTTAATTACAATTATAATATGCACATAACCGTTTATTAATCGAGACTATAATTATTGAATGTAAGCACTTAATTACGTTTTGCGGTCGAACTCGAGTCTGTAATAAGTAAAGTAATAACACTACTTCATTAGTCTAAGAGACTACAGTGAAAAATAAAATATTGTTTTTCATAAGTAAAATATAGTGTTACGTTTTAAATCGAATCTTTCACGGTATTTACGTCTAGGATGCTCCCCAGACGACGCGGTCTAAATTGGATTGTCATCTACATTTCTATCACATTGCGAATTTGTTATAAAAATCTGTGCCAAAATAATGTTGTCATATTTTATTTGTAGGTATAATGTAATCCAGAAATACGAATAGATAATAACCATTCATGTCAGCGAACGTGCAGATTATAAACTTTTATTGCTTGTTACTTTGGTTCCGCCTGTATGGTAGATACTCGTCTTAAGCTGTAATTTGCCCTCTATGATGAGTAAATGATTACCCTTTTCTATGTGGCTAAAACCCTACAACTGTATATACGAACGTACAAAGAAGAATTTTATCTGTGTGTTTATTCGTAATATTTCGTACAGAGTCTCTTGTACTATACAAACCACTATGCCGTTCATTACTAGCAGCAAATGGAAATGTTCATTTAACTTCCTCGCTCCAAGCACCTGAATCGATTGCAACTTTATGTACCCTATATACGCGAGAAATTTCAGTTCAAGTTTTCGAGCATTTTCGACTTTTCGGTAGGTAGGTACTTACCTACGTTGGAACAATGGTTTGATAAAAAGTTTTTTAAGTTAAAAAATTCATACAATACAGAAAAATAGACTTAATAATTAATGGATAAAGTCCATTCAAAAACCTTTAAAGTTAAATAAAATACTCAAATACAAAAAAAATATTACTTACTCCAAAAGGCATCAATGAAAGTGTTCGACTTTGTCTATATAGATTAACTTTATGCTTAAACTCTATGGGATTTTTATTGTTCTGGGATAGGACAATAAAAAATCCCTTGTACACTTGTGATATTGAGTAGAACAATTCTTGTACAATTTCTACCACCCTGATGTGAGAAAATTTCGTCAATTGCGGCAGGCGGCGGCGGTCCGGCGCACGTCGCCCACCCATGTCCCATCCTTCGCTTCGTCCACTGTGCCCTCTGCTAGTCAGAGGGACACGCGGAGAAACCTGCCAGGTCATTAGCCATAGCCAACAATATCCCCGAAGAAAGATTATTAGCCATGTTACCGGGATGCAACGGCCCGAATACTGCTCTTCCCCTCGGACGCATGCAAAAGGGACCAGCAGCACCCAGGCACACTGGGAGGTTACCTGGCTGGCACCCCATTACAATTTCAACCTGTCACCTACTATACTTACAATCTATAACCTCACTAGATGATGCCTACTGCTTCACCCGTATTGATTTAGGTTTTGTAAAAATCCCGCAGTAAATCTTTTCCGGGACAATAATTACACATGTAACCATTATACATGTAGGTATGTTGAACGCTAAAATAGCCTTATGTCCGTCCTCGGGCCCATCTCTGCACCTTTCGTCAAAATTGGTTAAACAGATGGGCGGTCAAAAACTAGCAGAAGACAGACAGACTTTCGCATTTATAATATTAGTATGGATAATTTAATTTTCCTGTGTACCCCTACTCAGTCGATGTAAGTAAAAATACATTTCATTAAAGACTAGACCACTAACATTTCACTTCATCACTAAATTCTCCCCGGTGGTCTATCGAGGCTATCGCGTTCACAATAAACCCGATGAACTGAGGTTAGAGCGTTATACTAATTGCTAAGAAGTGCTTTAGTTCCTTTTACGGCTTGAGATTACTTTCCAGTGCATTCATCTCGGTAAAAGGAGTCTTTTCAGATATTCTCTTTACTGGATTATTTCAAAATAGCTGATCCCAGTGATTTCGTCCGCGTGGACTACACAAATTTAAATCACCTATTTTACTCCCTTGGGGGTGAAATTTTCAAAAATTCTTTCTTAGCGGACGTTTACGTCGTAATAGCTATTTACATGCCCAGCCCGATCTGTCCAGTAATTTGAGCTGTGCATTAATAGATCAGTCAGTCAGTCCACTTTTCTGATTATATGTATATACAGATAAATAATGTTGTTCGTCGTATCGTTTTCTCACGCCCACGCCCACCGCTGAACAAGGTCTATTATTTTAGCGAATTCTACTGTCTAATGTCTTGTGCCGCTTGTATCAAGCTGTAGCCCTTTGCGACTCTACCTACTAACCTAAGAACGCATAAAATAGTTTTGGGGAATTCCGTACCTGAAGGGTGCCTATGGGACCCTATTTTGCCCTGCTAAGCCGAAAGGCGCTATGTCTGAGATACGCCCCTTTAAGGTTTTTAAGCCTTTATTTTTAATCAAAATAGCGATATCTCATAAAAAAAAGGTATAATGGTGCAATTAATGGATAATTTGGGTATAACTCGTAAAATTGAACTCCTCACGTGCCATTTTACATTTTTCAAATTTCAAATTGTCAAATTTCATGTCAAAAGTACGATTTTAGTCCTTATTTTAAAGGTGAACCGTACTTTTGACATGACAGTTGACCCATAGAATCAAAATGGCGCGTGAAAAGTCATTTTGTATAGTATAATATGTCATTAATATTAATGGTCAAAAATACGTATAAAAAAGTTTTAACATTTTTAAAATGATTTGTTTTGATCGAGGAATGATGGTAGGTACGGAAGCTTTCGTGTGCGAGTCAGACTTGCACTTGACCAGGTTTTTAGTTCATTGCTACCAACGCTACGCATTACATTGCAGCAACTCTAGACCCCCACGTGTTCCGCTTTGTCGTTTCTCGTATATTTTATCAAAACTATAATATTATAGAGAAAGAGTGCGAATTTTGTGTGTGTGTGTGTGTTTTTTTTTATTAGTACAAGTATTCTCTGGAAGTTCAACAACTATTTGAAAAATTATTTTACCATTTTGAAAGATACATTATTCCGAATGGACATACGCTATAAATATGTTATTATGTTATTTAACCCGGGCGAAGTCAGAGCAGACCGCTAGTTTAATATAAAATCAACAGCTTAATTTAGTAAACATGGTCAGAATTCTACTGGCTGATTAATTCATTTTATTTGTTTATCATTGATTCTAAACTTATTTGTGTATTTCAATTTCTCTAACAGTAATAGAGCTAATATACCTAAAAATATATCTGCCTATTGGCTGATTAATTAATTTTTTATTTATCAATGATTCAAAGCTCATTTAAATATTTCCATTTCCCTAACAGTGATAGAGCCTTTCCTTTAATATCCTTTAGGTAATCATGTTTACAGATCCAACTAAAAGTGGCTTCATTTCTAGAAACTTGGTAATGTTTTTCCGCAACAAAAGTACCGCTAGATCAAAATCAAGTAGCATAAAGTAGTCGCCGACCTCCGTAGCCCATAATTTTACTATGGTGCAGTGCAGAATTAATGGGTAACTAACATTAACCTAATTTAAACTGGCGTATAACCTAGCCTAGCCGATTTATCGGCTTGCTTATTTATAGCCAATTCGCGAGCGAAACTCTTTAAGCCTTTTAGTCTATTATGTTTTTCTTGGCCGATGGTGACCTGCAATTCTATTAAGAAAAAGTATATCAAAGTTTGATAAAAGGCTTATAAGGAATACTCTTGACTATTATATTTTTAATGCCAATAAATTACTAATCGTAATGGAAATAATACAGATTTTATATACAATTTAAAATTGTATACAGCTGTATAGATAACAGCTGCAATATAACTGTATAGATAAATAATTATTATATTTATCTAACTATCTAAAGGCCAGGATACATTTTACACGCCGCGCGCGCGGTCGCACGAGTTGGCGCAGTTTTGTATTGTGCAACGACGTAGCGCAGCGTAGAAGCATGCTACGACGTGCTAAGGTTGGCACGTAGCGAATTCATACGTAGTGAGTTCAAGCGTAGCGAATCCACGCGCCCGGGCCTAAAACTCATTTCACACTACGGGACATAATTTATAATTTATACCCCATAGTGTGAAATAAGCTTAAAGTACGAAAGTCCTGTTTTTTTCCTTGTGTCTTCTTAACAAATACGGCCATATTTGGAAAGAAACTGCTTTGAATTTCGATTATACTTCGTAGTAAGTGATGGCGATGATCGTAACTCCCGCGCCATACCGTGGTGATGTACCTATCACACTTTTTAAGTTTACAAATTCAATAGGTAATACCCCTGGAGGAGTATTTGCGAGAGTGGAATCTCTTGTTTATCTAATCTTCTATCTTTTAAGAAGATGGACAAAAGATATAGCATCGGTTTCCATCGATGCCCCAAGGTCCAATAATAGTACGTAACTTAATTATTTTACGACTTTATTTATTTAGTCAAAATTATGTCGTTTTAAAAATGTGATGGAACTGCCAAATGGAAAATTATTTTAATGAGCTAGCTGACTTTTGTCCCAAATTTTGGGAGGCTTTGTTCGTTATTTGAGGCTATTATTTTTAATTGCGACAATTGTGTGATGGTTTATATGTCATGGAAGTGGACTTTTGGAAATTCAATGGCACAAATTCGTTCTCTAATAATTATGAGAATACCTACGGTAGATTACTCACGAATCGTTACTGTAGAAATTTTAGAAAAATAAAGAAATGGAAGTTTGTGATTTTGACTGTCTTTTAGCAAGCTCAAGTAATAACGTAAATAATAATAATAGCACGTTATGGACTAAGAGCCAGCACGTGCCAGACCTTCGTTATTTTGAAAATGTATCTGCGTATTGTCCCCAACACAGGGAGGAACGATCAGCGACTATGAAATTTCGATGGTGCTGGCTTTGTGAGATAACGGATAATAATGGTGTAAAAAAATCTTACATCAAAGTATAAAGTCTAATTATTTCACACTTTCTTCGGAATAGTATTAGAAATCACGCCATGCATTGCCAGACGTATCGTGGCAACCCCCGTCAGACACCCTTAAACTACACTTTGGTGGTGTCTGGCTGGGGGTTGCCACGACACTGTCAGGCCACCATGATCCAAACTTCATATCGCTGATCGTTCCTCCCTGTGTTGTAGACAATACACAAAGAAACTTTCAGCTTTTATAAAATAACGAAGGTCTGGCATGCGCTGGCTCTCACTCTATAATAGTGGTACGTAAATTTACAATTAACAAAACCCAAATGAGCCGTAATAAAATTTTTGATTTTCAGTGTATCAAGATGGTGTAGTGTAAATTGTTAGGTACATGTTGTAAATTTTTATGATTTGAAAGTAACAGTGTATAGTTAAGTGTATAATAAGTCCAAGTCAATTCATATAATTTTTTATAAGTGTAAATGCAAAAATCTGATCTCTAAACCTCTGGACACAAAATGAAACTTTAAATATAATATGGTGAGATATGTCTATCTTTCACAATCCAGCTAATCTGAAGTGCAGTTCATCTCTAAGCTCTTAATTTTTCTTCCCACTCTGAGCAAACTTTAGTCTGGTCGTAAAAAGGTTACAGTTTACTCTCGCTCAGTAAATAAATGTATTTTAATAAAACTTTCAAATACAAATTACTTTTACTTTGATAAATGGTGGCTGTGTGAGAGAAATCTCCAGAGAGCTAATGACTGCCAATTTGCAATTCCACGTGCTACGTCTCTTACTTTTGTGTGCAGCTTTTTAAAGAGAAAAGTTTTCAACGTGCTCGAACAATTTGCGGTCTTAGAGTAACTAAAATCGCTAGTGAAATTGGAAATTTTAAGAGACTCGGTATAATACGTACCAATTTTTTTGAATTAAATTAAAGTGATACTTTAAATAATTTATTTTTTTAAATATATATAGATCTTAATCAAATCTTAACTAAATTAAAAGTAAAATAAAATAACATTAAATTAAAACTAAAATAACTTAAATTAAATCTAAAACCTCATCGAGACCACCGCATTAAATTAAAGTTTAGATAATATTTATTTTCGTGAATGTTTTTAATAGTTAAAAATTAAAAAGAAATCTCTAAAATTTATTTTATATAAAAAGTAATTCAATAATAATTATGATAGGTCGAAATCGAACACAAAATCCTCTTCCAGTTGTTCAGAAAGCGGAATCTCCTTTGAAAACCGTCAAGAAACTCAGTAGTTTTCAAAAAGCAAGTTTTACTATAAACTAGTTAATGCAGGCGTTGCAATATGACTCATGCACCATAAGTTGACGCTTCTATGTCAGAAACCTTCAAGCAAGTATCAACAATAACTGTACAAAGTTTCAACTCAATCAGATAGTCAGGTAGAATCAGTTAATGTTATGTTTTATTGTTCTCTCTTTGTTCGTTAATGTTCGTGACATTAACGAACAAAAAGAGAACAATAAAACATAACTTAATTTTTATAAATCAAAAGCAATGTAAAATGCGCATATCAGTACACTTATTATAAATGCGAAAGTGTGTTTGTTTGTTGGTTTGTCCTTCAATCACGTCGCAACAGTGCAACGGATTGACGTGATTTTTTGCATGGGTATAGATAAAGACCTGGAGAGTGACATAGGCTACCTCCATAATATTTTCCCACGGGATTTTTAAAAATCCACGCGGACGAAGTCGCGAGCATCAGCTAGTCGAGAATAATTTTCAAACATTAATTATATTTGCTGTTTACTGATTGAATGACCGCAAATAGAAACTTCTATTCGAAAGTTCGGAGATAAAATTTTATCTAAATGGTGAAATGGGAAAATTAAAAGTCGGAAATTTTTCTTACGACGTTTGTAAGAGAAATTTCCCGAGATCTAACGGGTGCCAATTTGCCATTCCACGTGTTTTGTAGATTGCTTTAGCGTGAACTTGGCTTGTTAGAGGAAATGGGGTAAAAGAATGGAATTTTCAGTCTTCAGTGAATTTAATGTTTAACTTTAAAGCAAAGTGAAACTGAAAATCTTAGTTTCCACTGAGCAGCCTTGACTTGAGACTTCTCACATGATACGTCTACTTGTATCCATTATATTATTATATGCAGAGTTATAGTCATTGGCACCTTTCTGGTACGGAACCCTAAAAACAGTTAAATTAATGAAGTACATTTTAATTTGTTGTGAATTTTTCCTAATTTGAAGCAAATTTTATGATTAATTTTGAATTAAAAAAGTCACATATTTACTTTGGAGACCATTTACATCAAATAAACCCCTATTAAGGTTAGGTTTTATTTATTTATTTCTGAAGTGGTAAGTCCATAAAAGTTTTTGAAAATACTTAAATGCCATTAGCGCCATTTTTTAATATTTTTTTCAAGTCATGAAGTTTTGTAACTACTGCGCTCGAACAATAATTTTGAACTTTCGATAAAAAATTTGTCATGTTCCATAATGCCTAGGTAAACCGTAATTTTTTAAACAATAGTTGAGTTTATGGTTACTAATTACCACGAAAAAAAATGTCCAAAAACGTCTTACAGAAAGAGAAAAAAAATAAAAACCACTGATGGATGAAAGTTATGAAAAAATCATTAAAAAATTCATATCTCCTAAACTACTAAAAATCGCTAAACATACATAGGGGTGATTTGGATACACCTCAACATAAGGTATTTAAATTTTTCTTTTAGACGTCACATCCCCGGCCACCCTGTATACAATAACACCTAAAAATGAATCGGTATATCACTTTACAAATAACTCAAATTCATGCTACCTACTTTTAAATACTTGAAGAATAAATCATGCCGATTTTATAAAATATCCGATGATTAATTTCCATATATTAAAAACTTAATTGAAATCAGAAATTGCCGCCGCAGTTGGAACAAAAGTGTCATAAATCTGATATTCCATCTCTTACTATAATGTCCATGAATGTTTAAACTTTTAATGAATTGATACATTATCTCGATGGCTCTTAACTGTAATGAGATGGCCAAATAATACTAATTGAAATACGCCATTATTTTATTTGTAGCATGATTCAACGTTCGAATGTCATATGTTTTTTTACCGGACTACGGGAAGATTATGAGTTTACCATTATGTTTGTTGATTCATCATTTCCATTATGCCATCTAAACTAGACATTTGATTTTGATAAGGCATATGTTGTCATAATGTCATGTCATAATGATGTCAGTTATAATATGACTAGTGACTCGCGACTTCGCTGTCGTGGAATTTTAAATAATCTGGCCTAACATTAGGGAATTTAAGGAAAATAGTGCAAAATAAGCTCAATTGCGATAAATAAAATTATTATGAATTAAGTCAGAAAAAATCATCTCATCAGAGAGCTTCCGTGGCATGCGCTGGGTATAATATAGGAAGCTAATGTAAAACCTGATGTTCTGCCTACCTTACATATATTATATCTGCTAACACTTCGTCACACCATCCGTCTATATCTAGAATAATCAGTGCGACCCGTGCGAAGCCAGAGCGGGTCGCCAGTACAAAATAAATAACAGATAAGTACAAACATAGTACAAATCTATTAGTCGATATTATACAATATTCAATAAGCAGTATTAAATGTATTAGGATTTCAAAACATTCCGTTCTGAAACTGTAGGGAAAGCAACTTTAATATTACCAAGTACAAATCAAAGGACTCCCACTAAAACAAAATTGTACAAAGGACAGCTATTTTAGCATCAGGCCATTTTGATAGCTATTACCAACGCATAAATGCTATAATGGTTCGCACAGTTTATACCATAGTTCTGGTGGTTTGGTGTATGGGGAAGATCAATAATATTTGCCCGTATCTCAAGTTTATTACACCAATATCATGGCTGCACAAACAACCGGGCATTGCATTACGTATTATGTATAGGTTTAATAAAATTTTATTACCTTAATTATGTTTATCATAAAAAATTGTATGGATTTCCTAAATGAAAAGGTTTTATTGAAACTGCAGTGGCTTTTGTATTTTATTTTATCTCTACTCTACCATCAAATAGAGTTGGTGTTTTTTTTTTTGATGAAAATGTTGGAACTGGCTGTAAACTAAATTGTTTATATTGAAATATGTTCTTATTCTTATTTTTTCTAAGAGTTTTTTGTTTTTACATTCGATGACATTCACTCACTTCAAATATATATCTCAAACAGGACGTCCAAGTTTTTCCTTTTACTGATATTTTTCCGATAAATTCTAAATATCCCAACACGTTATCAGCACGAAGGGCTCTAGGGGAAAAATAAAAGTGAAAAAGTGGTGTTAATTGTCCATTTATATTATATTTGTTGCGAACAAGAAAAATCAATTTTTACCAAATGTCAAAAATAGAGAAGGATATCCCACTTGGAAAATGATTAAACTATTGGCTACATGAGAACCTGTGGTTTTCTATTGATGGGTATCCAGAAGGAGATACGGCCGCTGCATCAATGAAGGTGATTCTGTTCGTCATGCTTTCGCCCTGTGGTGGACTGTACAGTGTACATAGTTCATTGTACTGTTAATATTCCACCTAAGATGAATAGTGAAGATTTTGCGTACGAGGTGCACTCTGACCGTCTGAGCAAGTATCAGCTCTGGCATAATATGGTTAGGACACTTATGTCGCATAGGCATGAATCAATTGAACTTGAAGAATCATCAGGTAGTTTAGGTCTTAGTTTTTTCTCATGTTAATTTATTTTTTCTTGTTCCTGTGTGTTAATATTTTATGTTAAGTTTTTTTTGTAAGACAATTTAGTTTAAAGGGGGATGTTGGAACTGGCTGTAAACTAAATTGTTTATATTGAAATATGTTCTTATTCTTATTTTTTCTAAGAGTTTTTTGTTTTTACATTCGATGACATTCACTCACTTCAAATATATATCTCAAACAGGACGTCCAAGTTTTTCCTTTTACTGATATTTTTCCGATAAATTCTAAATATCCCAACAGAAAATTTAGGAAAAATTTAACTAGGAATTTTAACACTCGTATAATAAAGTAATTTAACCTAGGGTTAATCTTAAATCATTTTAGAGTAGTATCGTAAACTAAGTAATAATCCGCGCCGGGTCATTACAGAGCATGGGTCTCTCCCTCTCAGAACGAGAAGGGTTTAAGCCAAAGGCTACCACGCTGGACAAGTGCGGATTGGCAGACTTCACATACCATTGAGATCATTATGAAGGTCAGTGCCCTTGCATGCGGCTTTTACGCCTTCTGTGGATTTTGCGGCCATTTGCGATCGCCATAAATATAATTTATCTCACTAAATCACTACAAATTTCAACCATTTCAATGTATCATTTCACCACAAAGCGGCCGATGGGTCTACTTGGGATATTGTACAACAAAATCTATCCTTTGAAAGCTACCCACAGCCAAACCAAATTTGCATATGACTTGACGCGTAACCCTTCTATCGGTTTTCACGAGTAGTCAATTTCACACGGGTTTGATCATAAATTGATGATAACAATGCAGTGCTTACTGTTGGTTACTTGCTGACTTGCTTAGGTACTGTTTTGTCAAATCTACGATATAAAGAACCACCTCCTTTTTGGAAGTTGGTTAAATATAAATGGGTACGTATGTACAGTCAATAAATAAAGAATCCCTGCGGGGTGATTCGCTTACCTAGTGATAATAACTGACTGAAAGCTATTAAGCTCATTTGATTTTTATCTTAAATCCATTGAAGGTTTTCTCCGAAAAAATATTTTTTTATCACTCAGTAAAGCAGCAATGTAAAACCACCTAATGTCAAATGAGTTTGATGGCTTTCATTAAGTGATGATCACTGAGTTAGCGATGCCCTGTCGTCCCCCTACCTCTTACCCCAACTGCCATCTCAACCTGTCGTAGACTATACTTACTTGCTTAATAGTGTCCTAGCTTACTCTCAGCCTTTTCATTTAATGCTCAGTCAATGTACCCAAATCTAACTCAAATTATGCCCGAAATTCTATAATTCCACGCTTGGTACGTACTTATAACAATCAGTTCGCTGAGTTTGACTTATTTTACCTATCAAACAAAAAATTTAAAAAGGAATTAAGAAACTATCATCTTAAAAAAAAAGTAGCTTACATCTAAATATGCATGCAATCACACACTCCCACTTACAAACACACACACACATACACACGCACACACGCACACACACAAGCACACACTCACACACGCAAACACATACACTCACACAAGCATACACACACACTGTTGTAATGTTATTATTATTGTATATACCTACATATTTTATTCTAAATCTATTCTGTTAAAAATAGTTTTAATTATAATTTTAAGTAATCTCTTTTGGCCTTCTGTTATAACTAGATTTAAATTTAAATAATAATTATGTATTTACGCTGTTGATTACTTTCAAATTAACAAAATAAAAAAAAATGCAGATTAAGTACGTTGCGACACAACACAATAAAAATATTCCTATAAAGTAGAAGTGAATAGATTTGGTAATAATAGACTTTCGATGTAGCATGTAGTATATTATTATGGAAACTATAGTAGGTAGATATCTTCAACACTTTTCAGTATACCAAAGATAATAATTTTCCGGACCTACTTCCGATATAACGTACAGACAATCTACAGTAGATTCTACTGTGAGATTTGTATACAATCCTGTGCACATATTCCGATATACCCGATACCGGTGAAAATATTCGTACATAGAATTTAGACTCTTCTAACTATAACGAGAGAGTTTTATTTCGCATGATTGAATTTTGGTTATGAGAGTCGATTGATGCTGGGTGTAAATAGTATTCATGAGCAAATGTGAGCGTACACAATAGCTTCTCAGCTGCTTCATATCTATCGATTGTTTAGACAATCTTTGGGCGTGGTGTTCAAGCTAATTTATTGTTTGGAATACGATGTGGGGGTTGATGGATACACACAATTTGTCTCTTTTTGGGTGAATATTTTTCCTTGGTGATAGAAAGCAGCTGATATTGTTTAAGTATACCTACCTACCTACCTACATAGTTATGTGCGTTTTAATTAATCAAATATCACTTGCTTTAACGGTGAAAGAAAACATCGTGAGGAAACCTGCATGCAAGAGAGTTCTCCATAATATTCACAAAGTTGTGTGGAGTATACCAATCCGCATATGGCCAAGCGTGGTAGACTGTGGCCAAAACCCTTCTCACTCTGAGGAGACCCGTGTTCTGCAGATCATGATGATGATGATGATGATGACTAGTCTGCTTTTTCAATAAATAGATACCTGTACAGTTTTTGGTTTTTGTTCACACGTAACATGGTCCACAAAAAAGCCTGAAACCATCCTGAAAGATAAAACATGTCCAATTCAGGTTTTGCAAGCTGTAATACAACTGCATGAAATCGTTCACAGTTCACACTACGATACACGAGTTAAAACTACTTTTACGCGATAACGATGACGTGCGTTTGTAAAAGCTTTGAAAATAATTCCAAGAAAATATTCTGTGAATTTCATTCTATGAATATGCTTTTGTAAAATACATACGAAATACTTACTTGCTTATATGGAATGTTTCCTTTTTGTTACCTATTGCTTTGTGCCAAAACGTGTCGTTTGCTCGTCACAGAGAATTTTAAATAGAAAGCTGTATTCCGTGTGTTCCAAACTAGAGACAGAATGTTATTCAGATTTCAGACGTCTTGTTTATTACTAGCTGATGCCCACGACTTCGTCCAAATGGAAAAAAAATATAGCTTTTAAAATCCTGTAGGTACTCTTTAATTTTCCGGGATAAAAGTATGTAACTCTCCAAGGTCTTAAACTACATCCATCCAAAAGCCACATTGATCCGTAGCTCCGTTGCGACGCGATTGAAGGACAAACCAACAAACAATTAATGAGATTTCATAGACAGATTTTGGAAAAAATCTGCCATTAAACAAATAATGTGGCTAATTCCGTTGTACACAATCTCTAAACTAAACTAAAATGATACGTCTAAATCTATTGCTATCTCTTTCATAATGTTGCTTTCGGAGGAAAGGATAGCACTAGATTTAGACCTGTTAATTAAGTTTAATTTAGAAATGGTATACAAGAGAATCGGCCCCAGTGACATCCAAAATAAATCAAAGAAAGTTTTGAGCAACTAGAATGGCTACAGAATCCTAGCTAATGAGTGTTCTGATAACTCACTCCAGTTTAAAAATCAGTTCTTTAAGTTACACATCGAGAACCCGAATGCCAAGTAACTTACCTACTCGTATAGTGACATTTTGCACGTATCCGTAGCACTTTATATGTGAAAAGCCTTAACCAGCTATAAATAAAAAACACGGTCACTAAATTAAACACACACGACTTTAGTACAATTTTTTTTGAGTATAATATTTTAGGCGTCGAATACCTACACTAAAAAGCTTTTAGACCACACAGGTACAAAAAGTATTCAACGAAATTTTCAATCCGTTAAGTGGATTTCGCATAAAAATGTGAAATACTTTTTGGCTACATTCCTTCACTAGTTGAAAGTAACAGTTTATAATTTTACTAGCGACCGCCCGCGCCTTTGCTCAGGAAATGTATGAATCCTCTTTATTCTCTATCCCGTGAGAATTTAAAAAATTGGGTCTAATTCCTTGTCTAAATTATAAAGGAAACGTCTACATAATTTCAGTTTTCTAAGTCCAAAGATTTCGGCGGGCGGGGAGTCAGTCAGTGATCGAGTCAGGACTTTTTATATCACCACTTCGCCCCGCCCCGGCTTCGCATAGGTAGCTTATTATAATTTTTACAAGGATCTTTGATCAAATATGTCACTCAGGAATAATGTAGCTTTGTACTGGTAAAAGAATTTTCGCTCCAGCAATGCACGGGGCTGCAATTGCTTGTACAGTATGGTATAATAATATTGTAAAATTATCACTTGAAAAGAGCAACCGCCGAGTTTCTTGCTGGTTCTTCTCGGTAGGAACGGCATTCCAAACCAGTGGTAAATTAAACTAGTTGACGATTCAAAAGCACTTGTAAAAGTTTACTTGAATACAAATATATTCTATTCCATTCTATTCTAGTGATTACTAGATTACTCCCTACAAAAAAACTTGCAAACTTTACCTCTTTATAATATTAGTATAGATTAAAAAAATGTTCTCTCTCTCTCTCTCTCTCTCTCTCTCTCTCTCTCTATCATCTCGGAGATGGATATAATAGGCTACCTACTTTTTGCCCCAGAAAATCAAAAAGTTCCCACGGGATTTTTAAAAACCTAAATCCACGCGGATGAAGTCGCCGAAATGATGTCCTTCCTA